>NW_028160388.1:52500-179879 GCF_964263955.1 Coregonus lavaretus | reverse complement strand
CTCCTTTCTCCTCTCATCTCTGCTCCATCTCCCCAACTGACCAAACCTCACCTCGGCTCCAAGTCCTCTCCATTAAAACATCTTCAATACTCCAATAAACCCAATTAAAAAGCCATTATTATTATAATTATTGGGGGAAATATTTATTTATTTATCTCCAAACACACATTTGAGCCCCTGTGTGAATGTGTTAATGATTCACATTGGAGTTAATAAAGAGACATTTAGAAGAGCCATTGTTTTCATTATCTTCTGTTTAGCATGCCACAGGAAGAGGAGTGTAACATTATTTAGCATTCTCCCCTGTCATCTCCCAGCGCCAATAAAAATTTATAAACTCATTGGAAAATTATAACATGCTTGACATACAGCTCTCACCATGCAGTTCTTCAATGAAGTACTATGGCCTCATTGGTGTTTATTACCTCAACTAGGGGTGTCTAATAATTATACATTTGGTTGGTCATTTCTGATGGCGGCGTGTTCATATGGATGATTCATTTCCCAGGTACAACACTTGTTGTCGTTAATTCAGCATCCATTCAAGAGCTTCATATAGATAGGCCATATAGATTAAGAAGTGCAAAATACTCTGACTCATGGTGTAAACTGCGAAGATAACTAAGTGTTCACGAAAGAGGTCAAATACTGTGTTATCACCCATGGCGATTGAGTGTATTGTCGTTCCAGTGCCAAGCCAATTTTAACAAAGCAAACACTTCAACAATAGTCACTTGGCTTGGCTGACACAAGAGATACCGCGGTAGATGCCAAGTTGAATTCAACCTCATAAGTAACTACGAAATCGTAGAAGAAACACTGATATGGTAAAGCCCCGCCCTTGTTTTTCTAACCGTGAAATTGCATTCTTAGTGCTGACTCTTTTCTGTCAGTCTTTTTCTCTGGGCTGGGGCGCAGAGGTAGCACTGGCTGAGTCCAAAAAGCACCCTATTCCCTACATAGTGTAGTACTTTTGACCAGAGCCCGGGCCCTGGTCAAAAGTAGTGCACTATATAGGGAACAGGTTGCCATTTGGGACATGGCCACCGATGCAGAATTACATTTACATTTACGTCATTTAGCAGACGCTCTTATCCAGAGCGACTAGAGGCCCTGTTAAGTCCTGTGCTTCTTAACCTGATTATCAGCCCTATGTACACTGGCAGACACAGAGATATTCATTAGAGACCCAGTGGGTCTACTGATAAACATCAGACAGCTGCAGCGTGGTGTCGGCACACAGAAGACATGCGTGAAATGCAGACATTTGCATTTGAAAGAGACAGCCGCCCAAGCATTTCAGCAAGTAATTTAAAGCTTTGGGATGGTGGATGTTGGATGGTTCTCAGAGCGCTATAGATTTCTTTCCATGCTAAATATATTATAAGTTGCATGGACAGCCTCTGAATTTGCACTTATGTTAGCGATCTCTCGACTTTTCACAAGTACAACTGGACACAGACGGATGGACAGACAGATGGTCCAATGGATTGAGGTATACAGAAAAACCAAACCATCTCCATTTGCACTGAACCCACAGGTTCATATTTAAGATACAGCTAGATATGACTAGATATTAGATATAGTATAAGCTATTACAGCTAGATATTTCTAGATATTAGATATAGTATAAGATAATTCAGCTAGATATAACTAGATATTAGATACAGTATAAGATATTACAGCTAGATATTACTAGATATTAGATATAGTATAAGATAATTCAGCTAGATATTACTAGATATTAGATACAGTATAAGATATTACAGCTAGATATTACTAGATATTAGATATAGTATAAGATATTACAGCTAGATATAACTAGATATTAGATATAGTATAAGATAATTCAGGTAGATATTACTAGATATTAGATATAGTTTAAGATATTACAGCTAGATATTACTAGATATTAGATACAGTATAAGATATTACAGCTAGATATTACTGGATATTAGATACAGTTTAAGATATTACAGCTAGATACTGTATTACTAAGTCTTTCGGTGTCTCTGGGACACTCTCTGCCTCTGAAAAGTTAAGTCTCAAAGTAAACTCAAACTTCCCCTTTAAAACTCAAATAACCTTAGGTACCATTCCCTTACATAATTTACAAGCCATTTTGTCAATTGTAGTAACCACACGGGTAATTGTATATAAAAAAAGGTTATGACAAATTCGTGAGGCATCTAAACACATCTGCATTCATGGAGCGGCATTCATTTGAGACTGAACAAAGCATGAGTTCTCTGTCTGTTGCATCCGGAAATGTCATAAAATATCATTTATACTGTGTGCCGCTCACAGCAATAGGGCTGTTGACATTTCATGCTAGTTTTAGTATAATGCTGGATCCTTGACACCTATCTAATTTCCTGCTCTCTTTTCTGCATTTTAGACGGCTACTGACTTTGCCTTCTGACGGACTCTAACTTTGTGCTTTTTCAGCATTTGACTGGCAACTCCACAGACAGATGGTCTGATCTTATCCAATTGATCTGCAGAATATGCTCTTAGCACAGCAGATTAATGCAAAAACAGACACCAGTCATATCACTCAGAAATCCAATTATCTGCAATAATGATGTTCTGGTTTTTTGAGGATGAAACTTTTGAGTGATGCTCTCTTCTGAGTGATGCTCTCTGATATTCTAGAACTCTGAGGCTGCGTTCCAAATGGCACCCTGTTCCCTTTATAGTGCACTACTTTTGACTAGGGCCTATAGCGCGCTGGTCATAGGTATTCCACCATATAGGGAATAGCGTGCCCTTTGGGACGGATCCTGAGTGAAATCTCAGAAATTTGGCAGAAACTAGGAGGATTTCGGCAGTTTCATATCTCAACCAGAGTTTTAAAAAATAATACATTCAAAGGTCTCCATTTTTCTTATCATACCTCAAACTAGAGAGATATACATCTAAATAGAAATAACCTCCTAAAAATGTCTCATAGCCATGGACAATTCAATAACTTCAGAAAAGGAAAGGTTATCACTGTCTTACTGAGAGAGGCGTCAAGCTCTGGCTGCGCAGCTACTGTAGTGGGATCGTTTTCAATACAAAGTAAAGAGAAGTTCTTTAGAGTTAGTTTCAAAAGCAATGTGACTAACATGTGCTTCTAAGTAAACCAAACAGGTGCTTATTTACAGACAATGGTTAAGAAGGCTATACGGTATTGAATTGAACAAAATATACAGTATAATGTATATTTCTGCACATGCAAGTGTCAATAGCATTTGATAGGCAACGGCGACATACGGACTAGATTTTGTTAAACTGAACAAGGTAACTTACAAGGTCAGTGAACACTAGTTTACTGTTTGGTCCTAAAATGATCAGCATTAATTGACCAGAGAAATCTCTCCAAGTGGCTAACAAGGTACCAAATCATTTATTCTATCCCATCCTGTTAATAATGATCAAATATTGAAGTCAGTAGGGTGCCAGTGGGTCCAGAATGATGTCGCTAATGTTTCTCTACGTTGGACCCGAGCCAAGAGATAAGGGCTGCTTCCCAAATGGTACCCTATTCCCTAGTCCTGGTCAAAAGTAGTGCACTATAAAGGGAAAATGGTGCCATTTGGGACGCAGAGAAGAAGATGAATTACCTTGGGTCAATAGAGAGGGAGGGCTGCTCCACAGTCATAAACAGACAGCAGGAAGTCTGTAGGGTTAGAGCGGAGTCACCACGGGCCGTGCTGGTTAAACTCACTCTGTGAGTCCCAAATGGGACCCTACTCCATTTACAGTGCACTACTTTTGACCACAGCCTCATGGGCCCTGGTCAAAAGTAGTGCACTAATAAGGGAATACTGTGTAATTTGGGACACAGCCAATGCTACTGTATGTGGGCCTCCTATAGGAAATTAGAACAGACAGCTGGCACTATTCTGAGGCTCTAATGTCATGAGTCTACATCTAAATGTGCCTGAATCAGTGTTCACTGGGGCTTGCAGATGAGACTCTTAACTCACATCCCATAGCCCAGACCATGGACCATGTCTTGACTGTCTCTTCATCACGTGGAGGAGTTTATGTGGTGATGATGAAAACATTGCGTGTCATCATAGAATCAGTTTCGTACCACAGAGGGAACTTATTCAGTTTAACAATCAGACCAGTTGTTGAGAGGTTTGTGTTCCCTCTTTCTCATTATCGTAACTATTTTATGCCTTTGATAGTCATTTATTTGGGAGACATCTTTAATATGGAGATGAAAAGCAAATATTCCTGAACTGAAAGACTGTTAAATAAAGTTTAAACTTTGAGAGTTGCTCCCTCCGAATTCTCTCAATAAACTTACCCCAAATAAATCAAAGAAAGAAATTAGATCTGCTAGAATCTAATGAAATGTATATTTTGTCAGATGGTTGTGGTATTTTGAAACAAACGGATATGGAATCCCTCTCCATTCTCCTTATCAACAGGATATTATTACCATGGTCTTCAATACATGCTTGATGAATCTGCTCACTTTTCTCTGACCTAGGACTCGTGTCGCAAAACCCAGGTGTCCCAGTTCCTACAAACATCAAACAAGCCATTCTAGTCACTGAGTACCTACCAGGGGTGGAAGAGAGAGACAGAGGAGGAGTGAAAAAGTAGGAAGGAAGAGAGAAAGAGAGAAATGCATCTACAAAGAAGAAGAAGGAGGAGGAGGAGGTGCCCTGGACTAGTTGAATGACCGTGTGCTAGCACAGTGAGAGCTCCAGTTAGAGCTGGCATGTGACAGGATGAGATAAAGAGTTGAGGGGGTTGGAGGAATCGGAGGATGGAGCTTCTTTTGGCCGCTGAGTGGCAGGTAAATGATGAATACATGTTGGAATCACTACTTAGCCCCTCTTCACTCTCACGCTCTCATTCCTCCATTGGGACCTGGGCCTGTGCCACTCAGGAGGGATCTGTCATTGTGTAAACAGAGTGGGAGTCAGAGCTATCTACCTGGGCAGGAATGAGGCCACGAGGGCACACACTGAACTTACATGCTCCACAAGAGCTGCATCCCAAATGACACCCTATTCCTGTTATAGTGCACTATATTTGAACAGTACACATAGGGCTATTGTCAAAACAATAGGATGCCATTTGGACACACCCCACCGAGGACATGTATTACTGCTTTGTTTCCCTCTGTCACTCATTAAAACTATCCAATCATTTACTAGACTTTAACAATGCACCTCTAATTAACCACCAGTGCATTTGAATAGATGCCAGTTACACATGGGCTGTGTCCCAAATGTCACCCTATTCCCTACGGGGCTCTGGTCAAAAGTAGTGCACTATATAGGGAATAGGTGCCATTTGGGACACAGTTGTGAACAGATGGTGAGAGCTCATCATCAGGACGGTTTTTATCCCCCCCTCACCTCAAAATGAACCTGTTCACCATCTATAAATCCAAATATACAAAAACAATTGCTATTAAAAATCTGTGCCATTTCGTCTCTCACTACAGACAAATAATCTTAGGGCTTCATTTCCTCTGCCGTACGTCTTGATTTCCTCCTCTGGTGTGTAATTCAAATAAGCACTCGTTTGAAGTACTAGGTACAGGAGGTGACTTGCATTATTAGAATTTATTTTAATATCAAGACACACACACACGCAAGAACACAAACACATGGGCACACACACACTCTGATTAGCATATTTTCATTAACCCTGGCAAATTAATTATTTACACCTCTGGTATACATGGGAGTTATAGGACCTCTTCCTGATTTTAACAGGACAATATTTTTACCGTAAAATATCACACATATAGTTGTTCCTAAATTGGCTTCTCACACTAGCCCAGGGTCAGGTGGGTCCTCACACTAGCCCAGGGTCAGGTGTCTTCTCACACTAGCCCAGGGTCAGGTGTCTTCTCACACTAGCCCAGGGTCAGGTGTCTTCTCACACTAGCCCAGGGTCAGGTGGGTCCTCACACTAGCCCAGGGTCAGGTGGGTCCTCACACTAGCCCAGGGTCAGGTGTCTCCTCACACTAGCCCAGGGTCAGGTGTCTTCTCACACTAGCCCAGGGTCAGGTGTCTTCTCACACTAGCCCAGGGTCAGGTGTCTTCTCACACTAGCCCAGGGTCAGGTGTCTTCTCACACTAGCCCAGGGTCAGGTGTCTTCTCACACTAGCCCAGGGTCAGGTGTCTTCTCACACTAGCCCAGGGTCAGGTGGGTCCTCACACTAGCCCAGGGTCAGGTGTCTTCTCACACTAGCCCAGGATCAGGTGTCTCCTCACACTAGCCCAGGGTCAGGTGGGTCCTCACACTAGCCCAGGGTCAGGTGGGTCCTCACACTAGCCCAGGGTCAGGTGTCTTCTCACACTAGTCCAGGGTCAGGTGTCTTCTCACACTAGCCCAGGGTCAGGTGTCTTCTCACACTAGCCCAGGATCAGGTGTCTTCTCACACTAACCCAGGGTCAGGTGGGTCCTCACACTAGCCCAGGGTCAGGTGTCTCCTCACACTAGCCCAGGATCAGGTGTCTCCTCACACTAGCCCAGGGTCAGGTGTCTTCTCACACTAGCCCAGGATCAGGTGTCTCCTGACACTAGCCCAGGGTCAGATGTCTCCTCACACTAGCCCAGGGTCAGGTGGGTCCTCACACTAGCCCAGGGTCAGGTGGGTCCTCACACTAGCCCAGGGTCAGTTGGGTCCTCACACTAGCCCAGGGTCAGGTGTCTAGTATAGTAACCGACAGTGCAGAGAGCTTTTCTTTTCCTTGTACAGTGGGTTTGCGGATGCCTGTCTCTTTGGGGATGGGGCGAGGTGGGGAAAGGGAGGGGGAGGCAGGGGAGGGGCTGAGGGAGGGATGGATGCAGTGCGGTTGATGCAGGGAAGGAGGAGGGGTGAAGGGAGAGGGTGGATGGTGGAAGAAGAGAGGGACGGATGCAGAACGGCTGAGGCAGGGGAGGGGGAGTGTGGATGAGGAGAGGGGGAGGCAGGGGAGGGGGAGGGTGGATGAGGAGAGGGGGAGATGGGAGGGGAGAGGGAGGAGAGGGTGAGGCAGGGGAGGGGAGGGGGAGGGGGAGGGTGGAGTAGAAGAGGGGCAGGCAGGGGAGGGGGGAGAGGCGGGGTTGTGGAGGGGGACCAGCAAAGGGAAGGGCTGAGAGGGGAGGGGAGGGGGAGGGGGGAGGGTGGAGTAGAAGAGGGGCAGGCAGGGGAGGGGGGAGAGGCGGGGTTGTGGAGGGGGACCAGCAAAGGGAAGGGCTGAGACGCTGTATCGCATTAGTGGAAACCAAGACTGTCAAAAAGCCAGCAGACCTGCCCTGAGAACAGTCTTGGTTTCCACTAATGCGATGCTGCTTCTGAGACTGGGGACGTGGAGGGGAGGGGGACACACCTCATTAGTGCAGTAGAGGTGTTGTGGAGCGGGTGTCTCCCGTGTTGTCTCCTCAACCCCATGGCAGGCAGGGGGCTGTCTGTATGAGTGGAGACAAAGGTGTTTTTATTCATTACCAGGGGATTTCTCCATGTCTGACTGTCTGCAACACAGAAAATATATCCTCCTCCAAACACCTCACACTAGAAATGAGGCTTCTATTTAGTAGCATTGTGCAGACTGGGGATGCCTCCCAAATATATGCATAAAATACAATAAAACCAGTCTTTCCATTACCATGGAAGTTCAAATACATTAAATACACACATTTTTGGTCAGACTTGACTTGAGAAAAGTCTGTTACTGTGCAGACAGGGAGTCAGAGTGAAAACCTCTGAAGGAGAAAGGGCGGTAGGTGTGTCTGTGAGGTTGTGATGATGGTGATTTAATCTCTTTTCTTCAGTGTCTGGTTTCTCCTCTGCCTCTCTCCTGCCTGACAATGAGTAGTGGCAGGACATTACTCAAAATTAGGACTTTCACACTCACTCATTTACATCGCCAGTCAACCTGAATCCGTTTTTTCTTTCTACACCGGACGAGAAAATGATGTCACCCAAAATGATGTCAGCTATAGTGATTCACTTCTGGATCAATTCTCCATAAGAGGATTTGAATGGTGTGAGCTGTGTATGTACTATGTACTTGTAGTGTGTCAGAGAGTGTGCATGTGAATGCGTCTGCATGAATAACCTGATTATATTGGTGGGAGCATCTGCAGACTGCACTGCTGGCTCACCCTTGATGTAAGCACCTTGGTCGGTGGCCAATGACATTGACAGTGGCTCTCAATGGTTCAGTGTCTGGTAGGGAGCAGCATGATGTAATTGTCAGAGGGGGTTTGATTTCCAACATGATACAGATGGGATGGGCTTTAGAGGTGGAGAGAGGGAGATGGGCAAAAAAAAGGAGAAGAGAGAGATAAAGAGAGGAGGATAGAGAGAGAGGGAGAGAGAGAGAGAGAGAGAGAGAGAAAGAGAGAGAGAGAGAGAGAGAGAGAGAGGAGGGGGACAAAGAGAGATTATATATATATATATATATATATATATAGAGAGAGAGAGAGAGAGAGAGAGACAGAGAGAGAGAGAGAGAGAGAGAGAGAGAGAGGAGGGGGACAAAGAGAGATTATATATATGTATATATATATATATATATATATATATAGAGAGAGAGAGAGAGAGAGAGAGAGAGAGCGAGAGAGAGAGAGAGAGATAGAGAGAGAGAGCGAGAGACAGAGAGCAAGAGAGAGAAGAACAAAGAGAGACTATATATATATATATACAGTGAGGAAAAAAGTATTTGATCCCCTGCTGATTTTGTACGTTTGCCCACTGACAAAGACATGATCAGTCTATAATTTTAATGGTAGGTTTATTTGAACAGTGAGAGACAGAATAACAAAAAAAATATCCTGAAAAACGCATGTCAAAAATGTTATAAATTGATTTGCATTTTAATGAGGGAAATAAGTATTTGACCCTCTGCAAAACATGACTTAGTACTTGGTGGAAAAACCCTTGTTGGCAATCACAGAGGTCAGACGTTTCTTGTAGTTAGCCACCAGGTTTGCACACATCTCAGGAGGGATTTTGTCCCACTCCTCTTTGCAGATCTTCTCCAAGTCATTAAGGATTCGAGGCTGACGTTTGGCAACTCGAACATTCAGCTCCCTCCACAGATTTTCTATGGGATTAAGGTCTGGAGACTGGCTAGGCCACTCCAGGACCTTAATGTGCTTCTTCTTGAGCCACTCCTTTGTTGCCTTGGCCGTGTGTTTTGGGTCTTTGTCATGCTGGAATACCCATCCACAACCCATTTTCAATGCCCTGGCTGAGGGAAGGAGGTTCTCACCCAAGATTTGACGGTACATGGCCCTTCCATCGTCCCTTTGATGCGGTGAAGTTGTCCTGTCCCCTTAGCAGAAAAACACCCCCAAAGCATAATGTTTCCACCTCCATGTTTGACGGTGGGGATGGTGTTCTTGTGGTCATAGGCAGCATTCCTCCTCCTCCAAACACAGCGAGTTGAGTTGATGCCAAAGAGCTCGATTTTGGTCTCATCTGACCACAACACTTTCACCCAGTTCTCCTCTGAATCATTCAGATGTTCATTGGCAAACTTCAGACGGCCCTGTATATGTGCTTTCTTGAGCAGGGGGACCTTGCGAGCGCTGCAGGATTTCAGTCCTTCACGGCGTAGTGTGTTACCAATTGTTTTCTTGGGGACTATGGTCCCAGCTGCCTTGAGATCATTGACAAGATCCTCCCGTGTAGTTCTGGGCTGATTCCTCACCGTTATCATGATCATTGCAACTCCACGAGGTGAGATCTTGCATGGAGCCCCAGGCCGAGGGAGATTGACAGTTCTTTTGTGTTTCTTCCATTTGCGAATAATCACACCAACTGTTGTCACCTTATCACCAAGCTGCTTGGCGATGGTCTTGTAGCCCATTCCAGCCTTGTGTAGGTCTACAATCTTGTCCCTGACATTCTTGGAGAGCTCTTTGGTCTTGCCCATGGTGGAGAGTTTGGAATCTGATTGATTGATTGCTTCTGTGGACAGGTGTCTTTTATACAGGTAACAAACTGAGATTAGGAGCACTCCCTTTAAGAGTGTGCTCCTAATCTCAGCTCGTTACCTGTATAAAAGACACCTGGGAGCCAGAAATCTTTCTTATTGAGAGGGGGTCAAATACTTATTTCCCTCATTAAAATGCAAATCAATTCATAACATTTTTGACGTGTTTTTCTGGATTTATTTGTTGTTATTCTGTCTCTCACTGTTCAAATAAACCTACCATTAAAATTATAGACTGATCATTTCTTTGTCAGTGGGCAAACGTACATAATCAGCAGGGGATCAACTACTTTTTTCCCTCACTGTATATGTATATATATATATATATATATATATATATATATATAGAGAGAGAGAGAGAGAGAGAGAGAGAGATAGAGAGAGAGAGAGAGAGAGAGAGAGAGAGAGAGAGAGTTGAAAACAGAAGGTCTGGGACAAGGTAGCACGTCCGGTGAACAAGTAAGGGTTCCATAGCCGCAGGCAGAAGAGTGGAAACTGGAGCAGCAGCATGACCAGGTGGACTGGGGACAGCAAGGAGTCATCAGGCCAGGTAGTCCTGAGGCATGGTCCTAGGGCTCAGGTCCTCCGGGATGGGAGGGAGAGAGGGAGATAGAATTAGAGGGAGCATACTTAAATTCACACAGGACACCGGATAAGACAGGAGAATAACACCAGATATAACAGACTGACCCTAGCCCCCCGGCACATAGACTATTGCAGCATAGATACTGGAGGCTGAGACGGGGGGTCAGGAGACACTGTGGCCCCGGACAGGGCCAACCAGGCAGGATATAACCCCACCCACTTTGCCAAAGCACAGCCCCCACACCACCAGAGGGATATCAACAGACCACCAACCTACTACCCTAAGACAAGGCTGAGTACAGCCCACGAAGATCTCCTCCACTGCACGAGCCCGAGGGAGTGACAAACCGGACAGGAAGATCACGTCAGTGACTCAACCCACTCAAGTGATATACCCCTCCTAGGGATGGCATGGAAAGCGCCAGTAAGCCTCAGCCCCCGTAATAAGGTCAGAGGCAGAGAATCCCAATGGAGAGACAGGAACCGACAACGCAGAGACAGCAAGGGCGGTTTGTCGCTCCAGTGCCTTTCCGTTCACCTTCGCACCCCTGGGCCAGACTACACTCAATCATAGGACCTACTGAAGAGATGAGTCTTCAGTAAAGACTTAAAGGTCACATGGATAGGCAGACCATTCCATAAAAATTTAGCTCTATAGGAGTAAGCCCTGCCTCCAGCTGTTTGCTTAGACATTCTAGGGACAATAAGGAGGCCTGGATCTTGTGACCATAGCGTATGTGTAGGTATGTACGGCAGGACCAAATCAGAGAAATAGGTAGGAGCAAGCCCATGTAATGCTTTGTAGGTTAGCAGTAAAACCTTGAAATCAGCCCTAGCCTGACAGGAAGCCAGTGTAGAGAGGCTAGCACTGGAGTAATATGATCAAATTAGTTGGTTCTAGTCAAGATTCTAGCAGCTGTGTTTAGCACTAACTGAAGTTTATTTCGTGATTTATCCGGGTAGCCGGAGAGTAGAGCATTGCGGTAGTCTAATCTAGAAGGGACAAAAGTATGGATTAGCTTTTCTGCATCATTTTTGGACAAAAGGTTTCTGATTTTTGCAATGTTACGAAGATGGAAAAAAGCTGTCTTTGAAATATTCTTGATATGTTCGTCAAAAGAGAGTTCTTTTAGAGACGACTGTACAACCATCAAGATTTATTGTCAGATCCAACAGAAGATCTCTTTGTTTCTTGGGACCGAGTTTAAAAGTATAACATTTGCTGCCATCCACTTCCTTATGTCTGAAACACAGGCTTCCAGGGTAGGCAATTTTGGGGCTTCACCATGTTTCATCGAAATGTAGAGCTGTGTGTTGTCCGCATAGCAATGAAAGTTAACATTGTGTTTCCGAATGATATCACCAAGAGGTAAAATATATAGTGAAAACAACAGTGGTCCTAAAATGGAACCTTGAGGAACACCGAAACGTACAATTGATTTGTCAGAGGACAAACCATCCACAGAGACAAACTGATATTTTCCAACAGATAAGATCTAAACCAGGCAAGAACTTGTCCAAGTAGACCAATTAAGGTTTCCAATCTCTCCAAATTAATGTGGTGATCGATGGTGTCCAAAGCATTAAAAGGTTATTTACCACCTTCACGAGTGTGGTCTCAAACCAGACTGGAGGGTCTATGGGGTCTCGAACCAGACTGAAGCGTTTCGTATACATTCTTTGTCTTCAGGAAGGCAGTGAGTTGCTGCACAGCAGCTTTTTCTCAAATTTTTGAGAGGAATGGGAGATTCGATATATATAAAACAAATGGAGAGGAATGGGCTGATAGTTTTTTACATTTTCTGGGTCAAGGTTTGGCTTTTTCAAGAGAGGCTTTATTACTGCCACTTTTAGTGAGTTTGGTACACATCCAGTGGATAAGGAGCCATTTATTATGTTCAACATAGGAGGGCCAAGCAAAGGAAGTAGCTCTTTCAGTAGTTTAGTTGGAATAGGGCCCAGTATGCAGCTTGAAGGTATAGAGGCCATTACTATTTTAATGAATGTGTCAAGAGATATAGGATTTAAAAAACTTGAGTGTATCCATTGATCCTAGGTCCTGGCAGTTTTGTGCAGACTCAGGACAGCTGAGCGTTGTATGCAGATTCAAAGAGGAGTCCGTTTTCATCGAAGAGGTTCATGAATTCATCACTCTTGAAGTGAAAAGCATCCTCTCTTGGGGAATGCTGCTTTTTAGTTAGCTTTGCGACTGTATCAAATATAAATGTTGGATTGTTCTTGTTCTCCTCAATTAGGTTGGAAAAATAGGATGATTGAGCAGCAGTGAGGGCTTTTTGATATTGCTCTGTACTTTCTTTCCAAGCTAGTAGGACGACTTCCAGTTTGGTGGAGCTCCATTTCCGTTCCAATTTTCTGGAGGCTTGCTTCAGGGCTCTGGTATTTTCTGTATACCAGGGAGCTAGTTTCTTGTGACAAATGTTTTTTGTTTTTAGTGGTGCGACTACATCTAGGGTATTTCGCAAGGTTAAATTTAGATCCTCAGTTAGGTCGTTAACTGATTTTTCTACTCCGACGTCCTTGAGTAAGTGGAGGGAGTCTGGAAGGGCCTCTAGGAATCTTTGGGTTGTCCGAGAATTTATAGCATGGCTTTTAATGGTCCTTGGTTGGGGTCTGAGCAGATTATTTGTTGCGATTGCAAACGTAATAAGATGGTGGTCCAACAGTCCAGGGTTATGAGGAAAAACATTTAGATCCACAATATTTATTCCACGGGACAAAACTAGATCCAGGGTATGACTGTGGCAATGAGTAGGTCCGGAGACATCTTGGACAAAACCCACTGAGTCGATGATGGCTCCGAAAGCCTTTTGGAGTGGGTCTGTGGACTTTTCCATGTGAATATTAAAGTCACCAAAAATTAGAATATTTTCTGCCATTATTACAAGGTCCGATAGGAATTCAGGGAACTCAGTGAGGAACTCTGTATACGGCCCAGGAGGCCTGTAAACAGTAGCTATAAAAAGTGATTGAGTAGGCTGCATAGATTTCATGACTAGAAGCTCAAAAGACGAAAATGCAGTCATTTCTGGGGGGGTGAATTGACATTTGCTATCGTAAATGTTAGCAACACCTCCGCCTTTGCGGGATGCGCGGGGGATATGGTCACTAGTGTAACCAGGAGGAGAGGCCTCATTTAACACAGTAAATTCATCAGGCTTAAGCCATGTTTCAGTCAGGCCAATCACATCAAGATTATGATCAGTGATTAGTTCATTGACCATAACTGCCTTGGAAGTGAGGGATCTAACATTAAGTAGCCCTATTTTGAGATGTGAGATATCACAACCTCTTTCAATAATGACAGGAATGAAGGAGGTCTTTATTCCAGTGAGATTGCTAAGGCAAACACCGCCATGTTTAGTTTTGCTCAACCTAGATCGAGGCACAGACACGGTCTCAACAGGGATAGCTGAGATGACTACACTGACTGTGCTAGTGGCAGACTCCACTAAGCTGGCAGGCTGGCTAAAAGCCTGCTGCCTGGCCTGCACCCTGTCTCATTGTGAAGCTAGAGGAGTTAGAGCCCTGTCTATTTGGTAGATAAGATGAGAGCACCCCTCCAGCTAGGATGGAGCCCGTCACTCCTCAGCAGGCCAGGCTTGGTCCTGTTCGTGGGTGAGTCCCAGAAAGAGAGCCAATTAGCTACAAATTCAATATTTTGGGAGGGGCAGAAAACAGTTTTCAACCAGCGATTGAGTTGTGAGACTGCTGTAGAGCTCATCACTTGCCCTAACTTGGAGGGGGCCAGAGACAATTACTCGATGCCAACACATCTTTCTAGCTAATTTACACGCTGAATGCCAAGAGTGTGCAAAGCTGTCATCAAGGCAAAGGGTGGCTATTTGAAGAATCTCAAATAAAAAATATATTTTGATTTCTTTAACACTTCTTTGGTTACTACATGATTCCATATGTGTTATTTTATAGTTTTGATGTCTTCACTATTATTCTACAATGTAGAAAATAGTAAAAATAAAGAAAACCCCGGAGTTAGTAGGTTTGTCCAAACTTTTGACTGGTAGTGTATATATATATACATATATATATATATATATATATATATAGAGAGAGAGAGAGAGAGAGAGAGAGAGAGAGAGAGAGAGAGAGAGAGAGAGAGAGAGAGAGAGAGAGAGAGAGAGAGAGAGAGAGATAGATAGATAGATAGATAGATAGATAGATAGATAGATAGATAGATAGATAGATAGATAGATAGATAGATAGATAGATAGATAGATAGATAGATAGATAGATAGATAGATAGATAGATAGATAGATAGATAGATAGATAGATAGATAGATAGATAGATAGATAGATAGATAGATAGATAGATAGATAGATAGATAGATAGATAGAAGAGAGAGAGAGAGAGAGAGAGAGAGAGAGAGAGAGAGAGAGAGAGAGAGAGAGAGAGAGAGAGAGAGACATCAAAAGGAACATAAAATTCGCATCTGGCTAAAAATACTTGAATCAGTTATAGAACCCATTGCCCTTTATGGTTGTGAGGTCTGGGGTCCGCTCACCAACCAATAATTCACAAAATGGGACAAACACCAAATCGAGACTCTGCATGCAGAATTGTGCAAAAATATCCTCTGTGTACAACGTAAACCACCAAATAATGGATGCAGAGCAGAATTAGGCCGATACCCGCTAATTAACAAAATCCAGAAAAGAGCAGTTAAATTCTACAACCACCTAAAAGGAAGCGATTCCCAAACCTTCCATTACAAAGCCATCACCTACAGAGAGATTAACCTGGAGAAGAGTCCCCTAAGCAAGCTGGTCCTGGGGCTCTGTTCACAAACACAAACAGACCCCACAGAGCCCCAGGACAGCGACACAATTAGACACAACCAGATCATGAGAAAACAAAAAGATAATTACTTGACACATTGGAAAGAATTAACAAAAAAACTGAGCAAACTAGAATGCTATTTGGCCCTAAACAGAGAGTACACAGTGGCAGAATAACTGACCACTATGACTGACCCAAACTTAAGGAAAGCTTTGACTATATACAGACTCAGTGAGCATAGCCTTGCTATTGAGAAAGGCCGCCGTAGGCAGACCTGGCTCTCAAGAGAAGACAGGCTATGTGCACACTGCCCACAAAATGAGGTGGAAACTGAGCTGCACTTCCTAACCTCCTGCCAAATGTATGACCATATTAGAGACACATATTTCCCTCAGATGACTCAGATCCACAAAGAATTAGAAAACAAACCCAATTTTGATAAACTCCCATATCTATTGGGTGAAATACCACAGTGTGCCATCACAGCAGCAAGATACAGTATGTGACCTGTTGCAGCAAGATTTGTGACCTGTTGCCACAAGAAAAGGGCAACCAGTGAAGAACAAACACCATTGTTAATATAGCCCATATTTATGATTATTTATTTTCCCTTTTGTGCTTTAACTATTTGCACATAATATGACATTTGAAATGTCTTTATTATTTTGGAACTTTTGTGAGTGTGATGTTTACTGTTAATTTGTATTGTTTATTTCACTTTTGTTTACTATCTACTTCACTTGCTTTGGTAAGGTTATCATATGTTTCCCATGCCAATAAAGCCCTTAAATTGAAATTGAATTGAACTGATGGAGAGAGAGAGAGAGAGAGAGAGAGAGAGAGAGAGAGAGAGAGAGAGAGAGAGAGAGAGAGAGAGAGAGAGAGAGAGAGAGAGAGAGAGAGAGAGAGAGAGAGAGAGAGTATGAAAGTGTAAATAAGTGAAGTAGGTAACTTCTTCCAGTTATTAAAGAGAGATCAACAACCGCTCCAAGCACGGCACTCTTTTTATTAAGCTTAAGCTGCCTACTGTATACCCAGTATATTATACATGAACAGAAAACACCTGCTCAATATTTTACAGACAGTCTTCCGAAACCTAGGATGCGTCCAAAATTGAACTTTATTCCCTTTACAGTGCACAACTTTTGACCTGGCACTACTTTTGGCCATTTGGGCTCTGGTTAAAACTAGGGCACTATGTAGGTATTATGTTGCCATTCATGATGTAGCCTTATCGTAAACTCCAAAGTAAATGCTTTAAAAAGTTAAGTGGCATAACAATGTCTGTGAGAAAAAATAATGAGCACCTCTGTTCAGTTCCTTCCTTCCAGGAGGAATTGTATTATTCTTCAGATTTCACAGTTCGCTATAGCTCATGTCTGTCTGTCTACCCATCCACATCTCCATTAACATGCATGAAGCACAGCAAGGGTGTGAGCTCCGGGGAAGGTCTCCCAAAGTCAGAGTTGACTTTTTGGCGTTGCTAAGGGTGTGAAAGCTGTCAGAGATCTCAGCAGTCTGTCTGACTTGGTGCTTTCATGATAAATACGACGGAGGGAGCAACCGTCTTTTGTCTCGCTAGAAACCTTGATATTTTATTTAGAACTCAAATCAAACAGGCGTCGGTATGGTAAGGTAGGCTAGTGTATGCAAAGTGGTTGTTTTGAGTGATGTTCGCACTCTGTGGTGGAGCTTCAGTGATTTTCATTCACAGCCTGTTTTCATTTTCATACACTGACGCAAGTAAAGAAACAACGAGTCCCAAAGTCTGAATCAATGAATATAAAAGAAAAGCTTTGTTAATGTTGATTATGTAGCTTTTATGGCGCTCCGAAACATTCAAGGAAGTAGAGGGATTAATTATGTCTACAAACAATTTGTATCTCCCTCTCCACTGTTGGTAAATGGTTTGATTTTTTAATATGCAAATGAGTGTATTAATTAACAGAAGGAATTTGGGCGACTTGGCAGTATCTGTTATGTTGGGAATAAATTATGAATACACAAATAGCATTACAACAAGGATAATTAGTCCTTATTCGGAAATGTAAAAGAGCAGATCAATCATTTGGCCTGAGATAAAGATCATCACAACTGTAATTGACCCGTGTTCTAGCACCCAAATAATATTCGGTTTTATTTATGGGGCCTCTACTCATCAAGATTATTTAATTGCATCATGGTATTTGTCGTAGAAACATTTGACTAAGAGATAATCAACTCAAACAAAATATCTCTATAGACACAGAAGCCTGTGAATTCAAGAATTTAGACTCTTTATTGCATAACAAAAAGCCTGAGTTTTTTCTCCATGGATAAACTGTCTCTCTCTGACTTAGAGATCTCTTTTATACACACAAATAAACAAACATGCGCACATTCCTAACTTATTTTAGTTCTGCACCGCCCTTCTTTTTCAACATCCAGCTGTCACATAATGTCCACTCCAAAAGGTCATGAATGCTTTTTCTATATGAAGCCTTTTCATTCTATCATTCTATTGGCTGAGTGGCGCAGGCCCCCTTCTTAAAAAAAGAACTAATGCAATGCACACTGTTGACAGCCTCTGTGAAAGAACACATGCATTCATTTAAAACATAGCATACACTTAATGTCTACATTTCTTATTTAAACATGTTTCTTAATTATACAATATCAAACATGTTTATTACATTTTACCTTTGGCGTCTCCCTACATGTCATAATGATACATAAAATAATCCTACATATCCCCCCTATGGGACATTCCAATATTGTCCCAAATAATACAAAGATTAATTGCCAAATATATGTAAGCATATGCAGTTACTTATTCTTAGCCTTGCCACATTTGGTTTCACTTCACACACACATATTCAACCCAATATATCTTCCTTATTACTTGACCCATCCTGATGAGGACCCAGAGCCCAGTCAGGTATTGGATACAAGTCCGGAAGGTTTTCCTCTAATTTAACCTCCACATTTTCCTGTTGGGCTTTGTAACCATGACAGACCCATCCACCCCCAGGGACAACTCCATACAGACATTCAGGATTCCCAAATGGACAGTCCATTGGTCCTCCTTTAACATTACAAGATTTCCCAAATTCATTAACATACTGTCCTGGAGCTCCCTGAACTGGGTGTATTTCTTTGGCTGAAATAGTAACATTTGTCTGTACAGTCATTTGTTTTACTGTGGTTTGAATCAAAAGTGATTTTAACAGAGGTAGTATACAACAAAACACTACTCCCATTACTACAAGTGATATTCCTATCATTATTCCCATTTTTGTAAACATTGCACCCCATTTTCCCAAAGTTAATTCCATCCAGTCCCAAACATGAACATCATACCCAGCATTATCCTTAACCTCTTTTCGTAGTCCCTTGAGTTTAGTCATTGCTTCCATGAAAGAACCATCCGGGGCAGTATTATTGGGGATAAAAGTACAACATTCATCTCCAAACATAACACAAACTCCACCTTGGCACATATCGATACTGGCCGAATGTACATTTATATTATAATAATTCTAGCATTAACTTCCTCATACCAAGAATTACATCAGATCAGTACCCTAATGCATTGTCCCAATTACTATAAATTTAGTAGTGTATAATACCTCCTTAATCAACAAACACTCCCTTCCTCTACCGGCACTCAATCTCCTGGCGTCTTCATTATGTCCTTCATAGTTCTTCATAGTTCATATTCCAATGTCACACCTGAACCACCACACCTCCACCATCATCCTGTTTTGTCCCTGTGCAAACCAGTATACCCAAACTAGGAAGAATGTTGCATTTGCATAGACATCTTTCCTCACATTCTTGAAAGAAAAAGCACAAAAGAGAAAGCATTTGATTGCTTTGATTTGATGTTGGATTCAGGTCAGAGATGGGTCAGACAGGAACATCTTCAACGCCTTTGTTGTTCCTCTTCAGCCGAGTAGAGGATTTTTGGTTTTTATTGAGGTTTACACCGTTCTGAGCCAATTGATCTCTGCAATGCATTACGACACCATCCGTTGTAACCTCAGGAAAGGACAGATCATAACAGTTCAGTTGAATTAATTTCCAATCCAAAACATCCCTATTAACATTGTCTACATGACAAATCATTATGTTTCACATTCTCCCTTGAATTCTTCCAAATTATAAAACCCAATTGTTTTATTGTAACATTCCTATATTTTTGCTCATAACAATTGCTTACACTTCTCTCTTCTAATAACACTTTCCCCTGGAAATCTAACACCAAATACTACATCAAATTGTTTATCTAAGTATTGGACTGTTTTCCTTATGTCTATGATTCACCTGTCTCTTTCTTTCATTACCCTAAGGTCACACTACCCCATGTGACTTCCCCATACTCTTTGTGCTGGTTTCTCACACACCAATACTATTTAACCCTTGTATTTTAATAGTGATCCCTTCCTGTATTTTTAGTTATGGTTCCTGCCTGTGCAAGAATCTACATTCTACTCCTGCCTATATCCCTTCTATGTCTTGTTCTTCTGCTCTTTATTTTATTATCAGTACTCCATTCCCCTTATTCTCAGGTAACTAGTCTAGTACATATTAATCAATGATAAGGATATCTGGTGCGTCTTGGAGGTCTGGGATCTCTCAATCATCAGTTCCCTCACTCTGGTACAATGGTTAAGATGATACCCAATACTCCCCTCTATCAGTACCATCGTTGGTATAACCTGGACAACGATATGTAGGTCACTTCTGTTGTTAACCTTCCCCCGTCACTAGGGTCTCCGGATCAGCCAAAGTCCCTCTCAATCTATAAACATCGGTCTGTGAAAAGTGTCCTTCTTTCAGCCTTCCCATAGGGAAGCTCAGAGTTACTGCTGCAAAGACACAAGCACAGACACACACAAAAGACAACAATGCTACCCAATGGCTGAGGTTGGAACACTCCTATAGTGGGGAACATGGATCTTAGTATCTGTCTCCACCACTTTTACCATCATTAAGGTAGCCTACAACCCTGGTGCAGGCCCCTCCACATAGGGTCTTTCCAGCTCTTTCTTCTGTAGTCTTTTGCCATCACATAGTCTCCAGGGCACAGAAAATACTCAGATTATCCTACTCAGTTGGGCAGAGTTATCTTCACTCATGAAAATAAAATCTTAAGAACATTGTTATGTTAGGTGAGACACAGTATGCTACTCCTGTCCTCTCATCCGTCAAGAGAAGCCTTGAGATTATGAAGCACACCTGCTTCCAGCTTGTTGTCATCCACTTATTTCATAGACAGACCACCTCTACACCATGCCTCCTATTACAAAAACAAAAATGATTTAACCTAACCCATAACACATTATTACTACTGCTCACATCCTTAATACTCCTTGCATACTTCCCCCCTTGGACACATACATCACATCGTGATTCATGTGTACAAAAAACAAAACAAAACAATGTTGCCTATCAAACCTAACATAATAACTAACCTTAAAATGACAACCCTTGAGCATATCTTTACTTAACTGTATTCTATAACACTATTCAAGGAATACTTCTCCTTCAGGACTAACTCTCTCACTTCATCCTTGTCCTGTTTAGACTAATTTATATATAGGATTTTTCCAATTTGTAAACTTCTTCACAATTATCCTTATTTTATCTAACCCCCTAATTCAGCATGCCTCTAGAATTCATAGTGCGGGTGATCAGGTCACACTATGAAGCCAGGACAGATTTCAGAGGTCATTGAAATCATTCAATGAATTGTTTCATCCTATAGTCTACTACTTCTAACAACCATCAAAACCTTTCATAGATGTTGTAATTCCTTAGTACAGCTCTTTTCAAAATAAATCATACATATTTACTTATCCCTCAGTAAATAACCCAAATTACATGTGTATGCCCCTTTAAGATATTTCACTTCCAACCTGTCAAAAAACCCCAACTAGAAATAAAAATCCTATACAACTAACTTTTCATACTAAGTAGTTTGATTGTGGTTATTTGAACACCATACAGTAAAACAATAAACAAACAAAAATGGCCAGGCCTTATTTATTTTTGTAGCTCCCTATGACAACCTAAAAATAAAACTACTTAATTTTACTATCTAGTTCCACCCTAGCCTACAGACTTTTTAAACCTCCCACTAAAGAAATCCCCATGTTCCTGGAAGAGAAAGTATACATGTCGTTAACATATAATCAACAATCCAAAGATAGTAATTACACACAAAACATCATACATATATCCCCAGTCCTATCTCATCAACAATCATTAACCCCAGCATCCATTTAAAATTGTTTGATACGTCGCCCTACTTTTTCCCCCAACCTAATAATATAGGAGACTCCCATCAATCCTTAAAAGAAAACTCCCACTTAGAAGACACTAGATAATAACCCATTTTATTAAGTTAACTACACCTTCCACTATTGTCATTTGTTTAATCTAGCAAAACCTTATTCGATGACTAAAAATTACTACCACATAGTCTCCTCTCCGTTAACATTTTAGTCATTTAGCAGATGCTCTTATTCCAAGCGACTCACAATCAGTAGGCTCATACATTATTATACTTATACTAACCCCCCTTGGGAATCGAACACCCAACCCTGGCTTTGTAAGCACCGTGCTCTACCAACTGAGCTACAGCGGACCACAGATGAGCATATAGTGCCTTTTTCTGATAATGTTATAATTGTAGCCTATTGCATTACTTTAGTTTAAAATATAAGTTTGTTTATTCAACAAATCCAGAACCCACTATAAATTGATGCTATTCCCTCAGCAAAAAAGCCAAAGCTCCTTGCATCCCCTAGTTCACGTAATGAAAATACATTATCATTCTAAAATTCACCAAATATTCGCATACATTACTGATGTCACGCAAACCATAGAATAAAGTAATAACAATTAGAATTTTGTCAAATAAATGTTTTCCATCCAGCTATTCAAACTTTCTTTAAATAACTATTTCAGCTCGATACAGTCAAACAAGTATGACTCTCTTTTAACCGGAAACTAATTCATGGCATTAGTAAAGTCTATTCACATCCCAACAATAACTAATAATATATGTATATTCATATATTAAACTACCTTACTTTCATTCCAGTCTACCTAAACAATTCAAATTATGGCCAAATCTCTTATCCAAATTGCCAGTCCGCTATTCAAATGTAACTGTCCTTTCTGATTTAGACTATAGACACTCCTCCTTTCCCGTTGAATAAGTGAGTCCTTCAGTCTGAAAAGACGCAGGCTACTAGATCTTCCAATCTTATCCTGACTGTTCCTTCAATCTAAACACCCCACAACTATAGCTAAACTATACTTAGAAACCCTAGACTCTGTTCAGCGATGCAGAATCTATGCTTTATCGAAATGACAAGTTAATCCTCTGTTATTCCAATGATAATGGTCAGTAATTTTAGTATCTAACACATACCACACTTTATCAGAAAATAGCTTTGAAGGACACAGATCTCACACGCTCAACGTACTCAACTTAGCAGTCAACAAGTCAAACCCCACATTCATTGATTTGGAAACAGATCTAACAACCTAACCAAATGAATTATATATATGCTTCTGAAATAATAGATAGTTTATTATATTGCTTAATTCTACCACATGTCCTATGTACTCTCTCCCATTTCCACGTCTGTCTACGTGTTTGAGCAAGTCAACACCTATAATTTTATCCAATCCCTCGTATTTACCATACTCACATAAAATTCATTATACTCCAATTTATTCATATCTACCAAACCCTTCATGTTTCTAATTATTCTTTATTGCCACAATCTGTTAATCACCATCTAGTCTCAGCAGAACAAACAACAAATTACTCAAATCCTTTCCCTTAGTCATAGAATCCTCCTAGAATCATATAGGCTGGTCACTATTCCCCGATCTTACAAAATTCTATGACAGGCATTGTTGTACGAAACTCCAAGATATCATATACAAGAAAAGCTTATTATTTCAATGTATATATAATTATCAAACACACCTCTATATCTCATCATTCAAACTTCAGAGTGTGACCAATTTACATCATTATACCACTCTTATTCCATATTTATGTTGTTCTTAAACGCCCTTAATTACTTTGTATAACCTACAGGAATATTTTATTCTATCAAAAGGCCCAAATTTGAAGTGTTAACCCTATTCTAGTTATTATTTTACGTAGTCAATTTATCATAATACTGCATTACCTCTAAAGTTTCTAAATATAATGTCAGACACATACCCTAACAGATTTATCAAATTACAATGCATAGACGTCGTATGACCACACCAATAAATGTGACCTGTTCCTCCAACAGGATTTATTCTACCCCTCCTGGTAACGTGAATTTTCTACACTCAGTTGGTCAATGAATATCCACGCACCATTTATTCTTCTCTTTCCTAATGTGAGATTGGGCACACCCTTTGTCCATCAGACAGAAGCTTCAAACAACCTCAAATAGATTTCCTTTCCTTACAGAAAGGCTATTTACTTGCAGGATTTCATATTATTCTCACTCACACAGATGAGTAGCCACTTGTGCCCAAATGAATCAGACAGTTGAATGACTCACAGCCACCAAGGTAAACCACTCATGAGCAGATGAGCAGACCTAGTCTTGGTTTACACTTTATCAAAAAGTTTGAGCCCCTGTGATTATTTAACCCGTTCACCTACTCAGGATGACCCAACTTTTTTACCTGTCCCACCCTACCTAATTTTGGCATCACCACACACAGGATGATGACCTGCCCGTTCAGTCCTCTGGAATTTTAGCTTTCCAAAGCGTTTATCCACAGGATTTATATTTATTAGCCCCCTAGGTCTCAAGCTTTCTCAAGACCTAAGTTTGGCATCACCACACACAGGATGATGACCTGCCCGTTCAGTCCTCTGGAATTTTAGCTTTCCAAAGCGTCTATTCACAGGATTTATATTTATTAGCCCCCTAGGTCTCAAGCTTTCTCAAGACCTAAGTTTGGCATCACCACACACAGGATGATGACCTGCCCGTTCAATCCTCTGGAATTTTAGCTTTCCAAAGCGTCTATTCACAGGATTTATATTTATTAGCCCCCTAGGTCTCAAGCTTTCTCAAGACCTAAGTTTGGCATCACCACACACAGGATGATGACCTGCCCGTTCAGTCCTCTGGAATTTTAGCTTTCCAAAGCGTTTATCCACAGGATTTATTAGCATCACCACACACAGGATGATGACCTGCCCGTTCAGACCTCTGGAATTTTAGCTTTCCAAAGCGTTTATCCGCAGGATTTATTAGCATCACCACACACAGGATGATGACCTGCCCGTTCAGACCTCTGGAATTTTAGCTTTCCAAAGCGTTTATCCGCAGGATTTATTAGCATCACCACACACAGGATGATGACCTGCCCGTTCAGACCTCTGGAATTTTAGCTTTCCAAAGCGTTTATCCGCAGGATTTATTAGCATCACCACACACAGGATGATGACCTGCCCGTTCAGACCTCTGGAATTTTAGCTTTCCAAAGCGTTTATCCGCAGGATTTATTGGCATCACCACACACAGGATGATGACCTGCCCGTTCAGACCTCTGGAATTTTAGCTTTCCAAAGCGTTTATCCGCAGGATTTATGCCTTCCTAAGCAGCCTATAAACGATATACTTTCGCTACACGTTCATAGCGGTATTCGAAGGACTTAACATGTTATTCCTGATCACTCAACCAGCTGGACAGCCGCCCGTGTCGAAATGACCCGGACAGAGCAATCAGCAAGATGAATCAGCTGAATCAACTGAATCAAATGAATCAAATCAATTGAACAGACGGTTCTGACAAACAACAGCGACATGTATTCTTAAATTCAAAAGCTCCTAGTGTCTAACTTTCTGGTTCTTAAATTTGGAGAGACCTACTTGGTATTTCTTTAGATGTTGCCGAGCCCCGGATCGGACCACACAAACGTTTATACTATATTAGTAAGAACTTGGCTTACCTTTTAAAAGCGGCCGCTTTTGTTTGTATGGTCCGTCCAAGCCGTTTCACAACCGCAGATGTACACCGTCTCTGATCCCTATCAGGTCCCGTCTGGGGTGCCAAATATGTGGTAGAAACATTTGACTAAGAGATAATCAACTCAAACAAAATATCTCTATAGACACAGAAGCCTGTGAATTCAAGAATTTAGACTCTTTATTGCATAACAAAAAGCCTGAGTTTTTTCTCCATGGATAAACTGTCTCTCTCTGACTTAGAGATCTCTTTTATACACACAAATAAACAAACATGCGCACATTCCTAACTTATTTTAGTTCTGCACCGCCCTTCTTTTTCAACATCCAGCTGTCACATAATGTCCACTCCAAAAGGTCATGAATGCTTTTTCTATATGAAGCCTTTTCATTCTATCATTCTATTGGCTGAGTGGCGCAGGCCCCCTTCTTAAAAAAAGAACTAATGCAATGCACACTGTTGACAGCCTCTGTGAAAGAACACATGCATTCATTTAAAACATAGCATACACTTAATGTCTACATTTCTTATTTAAACATGTTTCTTAATTATACAATATCAAACATGTTTATTACATTTTACCTTTGGCGTCTCCCTACATGTCATAATGATACATAAAATAATCCTACATATTCACTGGGGTTATATGGCTCTTCAGCCTCAGATACCTGGACTACACAATTAATAATTTAGACATCATGGAAACTATCAATTGACATTATGTTTATTTTTATTTTTATAAGTATTAGGTATTTGTTTCCTTATATGATATGTATTTATGTACACTGAGTATACCAAACAATAGGAACACTTTCTTAATATTAAGCTGCACCCCCTTTTACCTTCAGAACATCCTCAATTCGTCGGGGCATGGACTCTACAAGGTGTCGAAAGCGTTCCACAGGGATGCTGGCCCATGTTGACTCCAATGCTTCCCACAGTTGTGTCAAGTTGGCTGGATGTCCTTTGGGTGGTGGACCATTCTTGATACACATGGGAAACCATTGAGCGTGAAAAACCCAGCATCATTGCAGTTCTTGAAACAAATCACAAACTTAAATCTTTTGTCTTGCCCATTCACCCTTTGAATCGCCCTCATTCACAATCTGTCTCAATTGTCTCCAAGCTTAAAAATCGTTCTTTAACCTGTCTCCTCCCCTTCATCTACACTGATTGAATTAGATTTAACAAGTGACATCAACAAGGGATCATAGCTTTCACCTTGATTCACCTGGTCAGTCTACGTCATGGAAAGAGCAGGTGTTCTTAATGTTGTGTATACTCAGTTGCTGTTAAAAAGCATCCTAGTACTCTCAGACAGAAACATACGGTGACATCCATCCCCAGCTGTGAACGTTTATAATCAATATAGCTAGATATGAAAATTATGGCAATACATTTCTGTGTCAACTTATCTGTATTCTCAGTGGGCCATTTTTCATTTGTAGCTCCAATGTAACAACATGTAGGCATGGCTACCATCTGTAGCAGCCGGTAGAATCCTTTTGACTGTCACATATTATATTTTATCTTTATTTAACTAGGCAAGTCAGTTAAGAACAAATTCTTATTTACAATGACGGCCTACACCGGCCAACCCTGGGCCAATGGTGCGCCGCCCTATGGGACTCCCAATCACAGCCGGTTGTTATACAGCCTGGAATCGAACCAGGGGGTCTGTAGTGACGCCTCAAGCACTGAGATGCAGTGCCTTAGACCGCTGCGCCACTCAGGAGCCCAAATATGATCAGCATGTGTGGGGAAATGGCCTTGGCATTTAGATGCATGTCCCAAATGGCACCCTATTCCTTTTATAGTGCACAACTTTTGACCAGCCTCTGTCAACACAAATTCTTAGAACGGCCAATCAGAAGCATTTCATTTGTACCATGTTTTATTGAGAGGGATATAACCGCAGACGTATAGTATATTGTATGTAGCATAACACAGTAGCAGAATACAAAAACATATTTCATACACAATGTTCTTATATGCATAGATAGTTGCTTTTTCAATTGCGCCACAGCCACAACACTGGTTGACTGTTATTTTCAAACAGAACGTATGCATGATGACTAGTGGTGAATCATATTATCTGTGTATTGGATCACTAAATTAAAAAAAACTCATACATGAGCAAATACACTAAAATAAATAAGGGAGAGAGAGAGCAGCAATCCCTTTAGGCACAGGCCCTTGAAATTAATTCAAAGAATGTAGGCATTAAATCTGTTTTGGATCAAACAGCATTGATTCCCTATATTTTACATTTTTGTCATTTAGCAGACACTCTTATCCAGAGCGACTTACAGTTAGTGAGTGCATACATTTTCATACTGGCCCCCCGTGGGAAACAAACCCACAACCCTGGCGTTGCAAGCGCCATGCTCTACCAACTGAGCTACAGGGGACTCCATATGAAAACAAACCAGTTACATATGGAGGATTTGTTTATTGTTTATTTAGTAATACCTTTTCATCAACCATTAACAGTGTTTTTTATTGAATCAAGAATAATACATTGATGTTATGCAACACTTGTTAAGTGATTTATGGCAGGGTATCAGCTGTAATGTTAGATCCTCTAGTAAAATAGCAAAACAAAAAAAGATAAAATATTGAAGTTGGCCTTTACTACTGTGATGTTGTGGTGATGTACATGTAACTTCCTGTTGAACGTGGAATGAGGGAGAGCTCGGTTTGTTGTATTGGAAAGTTTGTTGTTTTGGGAAGTTTTGTTTCTTAGTAGCTAGCTACCTTTTGAGTTTGGATCCCACGACATGGTTAGCATCAGTTGCTGGGACCGCTACTATCTGTCCAGTGATCCTGCCGACCAAGGCCGGGTCTGAGGAGCTGCCTAGCTGCTAGCTAGCTGCCTATCTAGCTAGCAGGGTTTTCTTAAGAGCTTGAACCCAGCCCGCGACGCGGTTAGCCATTTTGGCTGGGACCATGGATTGTCCCGGGCTTGTGGCTGTCTAGATTCCTGCTGTTTGTTGTTGTTGTTTTCAATCTTCCCTGCGACCTGCCCTGTCTGGAACTGCGGAGTAACAGCATAACCTATGTTGCTATTATGACAAACACCAAAGCCGGCGGGAATACCGTTGAGCACAGTGGTGTCTCTCTATCAAAGGTGAAGGATATTTTAAACAAACAAAAAGAGTTCTACAAGCAGTTGTTACAACAACAAAAAAATAGCTTCAAGTGTTTTGTCCAAATACTGGTGGTCAACTAATAAAATAATGGACAACCTGACCAGAGAGCTCCTGGACCTGAAGAACAGTTTGCGGTTCTCCAGGGTCAGATCGATTAGTTTAAACAGGAGAACGGCAAGATGACAGCAATCTGTAAGTCATTGAGAGAGGACATCAGTTATGTATGTGAATCCATGAAAACAATGATGGAGAAATCAGATTATCTTGAGGTACAATTAAGGTAGAACAACATTGTTGTGGACGGAATTGCAGAATCTCCACATGAGACCTGGACGGAGTCTGAGGACAAAGTGAGGGAAATGATCTTGGAGAAACTGAAGATGGACCACAGGAAGATTGAGCCCACAGAACTGGAAAACCCACCACCGGCTCAGGTGACAGGCCCAGGCCGATAGTGGTCAAGTTTCTGAGGTTCAAGGACAAGGTAGCTGTTATGGAAAGAGCCAAGAACTTGAGAGGAACGTATATCTTCCTCAAGAGGAAAAAACTTATCCCAGCCAAGAAAGCTGCCAGAGCACGTGGGGACATTGCTTACATTCACTATGATAGGCTCATTGTCCACCCTCCCTCCCACAAACCTGGAAAGGATGAGAGAGCCAAGCCTATGGGTTCGTAGCTTCAACCCTGCAGCACACACACAAACTTACTCACACAAACTGATTAAGGGACTGCTGAATGTATATATTATTTTTTTGCTTTGTTTGCTCTTTTTCATATTATGTTTATCTCTGATAAACTACCCAGGAAAGGGCTGAAAATAGGCCATATTAATATATGTAGCCTTAGAAAAAAGGTTCATGAAATCAATAACTTGCTAACATCAGATAACATAAATGTATTAGCCATTTCTGAGACTCACTTATATATTTCATTTGATGATACGGCAGTAGCAATATAAGGATATAACATCTATAGAAGAAACAGGAATGCTTATGAGGGAGGTGTTGCTGTATACATTCAGAGCCATATCCCTGTAATGCTTAGAGAAGCTCTTATGTCAAGTGTTATTGAAGTGATGTGGTTGCAGGTTCACTTGGCACATCTAAAGCCTTTTCGTTTTGGGTGTTGCTATAGGCCACCAAGGGCTAACAGTCAGTATCTAAATAATATGTGTGAAATGCTTGATAGTGTATGTGATGTAAACAGAGAGGTCTACTTTCTTGGGGACCTGAATATTGCTGTCCGCTCAAGAGGAAGCTTCTCAGTGTAACCAGTGCCTGTAATCTGGTTCAGGTTATTAATCAATTTACCAGGCACTACCCTACAAACACTACAGGAACAAGATCATCCACATGTATTGATCACATTTCTACTAATACAGTAGAACTTTGTTCTACAGCTGTATCCATACCCATTGGATGCAGTGATCACAATATACAGTGGGGGAAAAAAGTATTTAGTCAGCCACAAATTGTGCAAGTTCTCCCACTTAAAAAGATGAGAAAGGCCTGTAATTTTCATCATAGGTACACGTCAACTATGACAGACAAAATGAGATTTTTTTTCCCAGAAAATCACATTGTAGGATTTTTTATGAATTTATTTGCAAATTATGGTGGAAAATAAGTATTTGGTCACCTACAAACAAGCAAGATTTCTGGCTCTCACAGACCTGTAACTTCTTCTTTAAGAGGCTCCTCTGTCCTCCACTCGTTACCTGTATTAATGGCACCTGTTTGAACTTGTTATCAGTATAAAAGACACCTGTACACAACCTCAAACAGTCACACTCCAAACTCCACTATGGCCAAGACCAAAGAGCTGTCAAAGGACACCAGAAACAAAATTGTAGACCTGCACCAGGCTGGGAAGACTGAATATGCAATAGGTAAGCAGCTTGGTTTGAAGAAATCAACTGTGGGAGCAATTATTAGGAAATGGAAGACATACAAGACCACTGATAATCTCCCTCGATCTGGGGCTCCACGCAAGATCTCACCCCGTGGGGTCAAAATTATCACAAGAACGGTGAGCAAAAATCCCAGAACCACACGGGGGGACCTAGTGAATGACCTGCAGAGAGCTGGGACCAAAGTAACAAAGCCTACCATCAGTAACACACTACGCCGCCAGGGACTCAAATCCTGCATTGCCAGACGTGTCCCCCTGCTTAAGCCAGTACATGTCCAGGCCCGTCTGAAGTTTGCTAGAGTGCATTTGGATGATCCAGAAGAGGATTGGGAGAATGTCATATGGTCAGATGAAACCAAAATAGAACTTTTTGGTAAAAACTCAACTCGTCGTGTTTGGAGGACAAAGAATGCTGAGTTGCATCCAAAGAACACCATACCTACTGTGAAGCATGGGGGTGGAAACATCATGCTTTGGGGCTGTTTTTCTGCAAAGGGACCAGGACGACTGATCAGTGTAAAGGAAAGAATGAATGGGGCCATGTATCGTGAGATTTTGAGTGAAAACCTCCTTCCATCAGCAAGGGCATTGAAGATGAAACGTGGCTGGGTCTTTCAGCATGACAATGATCCCAAACACACCACCCGGGCAACGAAGGAGTGGCTTCGTAAGAAGCATTTCAAGGTCCTGGAGTGGCCCAGCCAGTCTCCAGATCTCAACCCCATAGAAAATCTTTGGAGGGAGTTGAAAGTCCGTGTTTCCCAGCGACAGCCCCAAAACATCCCTGCTCTAGAGGAGATCTGCATGGAGGAATGGGCCAAAATACCAGCAACAGTGTGTGAAAACCTTGTGAAGACTTAAAGAAAACGTTTGACCTGTGTCATTGCCAACAAAGGGTATATAACAAAGTATTGAGAAACTTTTGTTATTGACCCAATACTTATTTTCCACCATAATTTGCAAATAAATTCATAAAAAATCCTACAATGTGATTTTCTGGATTTTTTAATCTAATTTTGTCTGTCATAGTTGACGTGTACGTATGATGAAAATTACAGGCCTCTCTCATCTTTTTAAGTGGGAGAACTTGCACAATTGGTGGCTGACTAAATACTTTTTTCTCCCACTGTAGTGGCTATATCCAGGAAAGCCAAAGTTCCAAAAGATGGGCCTAAAATAATTTATAAGACATTATACAAAAGCTTTTGCTGTGACTCATGTGGATGATGTTAACAATATTTGTTGGTCTGATGTGATTAATAAGGCCATTGCAGACACTGAACTTAATGAATTTATGAAATTGCTTCTTAGAATGATCGATAAACATGCACCTGTTAAGAAACTGACTGTTAGAACTGTTAAGTCTCCATGGATTGATGAGGAATTGAAATGCTGTATGGCTGAACGAGATGGGGCAAAAGGAGTGGCTAATAAGTCTGTCTGGCTGACTTACTGAAAATTGAAAATTATGTAACTAAACACATAAAAAGAAGAAGAAACTTTATTATGAAACCAAGATCAATTATATAAAGAATGATGGGGGAAAAAAACACTTTAAATGAAATTATGGGCAGAAAGACAAATGAAACTCCATCTTTCATCGAATCAGATGGCTTTCGTCACAAAACCATTTGATGTTGCCAATTATTTTAATGATTATTTCATTGGCAAAGTGGGCAAACTTAGGCAGGAAATGCCAACAACGAACAGTGAGCCATCGTACTCATGCATAAAAAAACTAATAATGAAAGAAAAGCATTGCAAGTGTGAATTTTGTAAAGTTAGTGTGGGAGAGGTGGAACAATTATTGTTATCGATCAATAATGACAAACCTCCTGGCATTGACAACTTAGATGGAAAGCTACTGAGGATGGTAGCTGACTCTATAGTCACTCCTATCTGTCATATCTTTAATCTGAGCCTAGAGGGAAGCCACAGCCATTCCACTACCCAAGAGTGTTAAAACAGCAGACCTATCACCTTGCTGCCAGCTCTTGGCAAACTGTTGGAAAAATTGGTGCTTGACCAAATACATTGCTATTTCTCTGTAAACAAACGAACAACAGACTTTCAGCATGCTTATAGAGAAGGGCACTCAACATGTACTGCACTGACACAAATGACTGATGATTGGTTGAAAGAAATGGATAATAAGAAGATTGTGGGAGCTGTACTGTTAGATTTCAGTGCAGCCTTTGACATTATTGAACATAGCCTGTTGTTGAGAAAACATATAAGTTATGGCTTTTCAACCTCTGCCATATCGTAGATTCAGAACTATCTATCAGAGGTTTTCTTTAATGGAAGCTTCTCTAATGTCAAACATTTAATATGTGATGTACTGCCGGTCAGCTCTCTAGGCTCTACTCAGCTAATGAAGTCACTGAAACCCTTGACCTCTACGGGATCGGTGTCCCGTATATGGGACGGTTGAGCTAACGTGCGCTAATGTGATTAGCATGACTTTTGTAAGTAACAGCCAACTTTCCAGGACATAGACATGTCTTATATAGTTTAAATTCTTGTTAATCTAACTGCACTGTTCAATTTACAGTAGCTATTACAGTGAAAAAATACCATGCTATTGTTTGAGGAGAGTTCACAACAACAAAAAACGTATCACGGCAATTGGTTTGATACATTCACCTCTGAAGGTAAATAATGTACTTCCATTCAGTAATCTTGCTCTGATTTGTCATCCTAAGGGTCCCAGAGATAAAATGTAGCATAGTTTTGTTTGATAAAATCCATTTTTATATTCAAATGAAGGAACTGGGTTCTACAGTTTGAACCCCTGCTGTCTCTGGCTCCACACCCATCCCGCCCAGCCATCTAGATGTGTGAAAGTTAGTGTATAAGCTAATGATCCATCATGTATGACATTCCTGGGAGTGTGTAAACTTACATTTTGTATTACCATATCATTTTTGTATGTTCTCTATAGTTATGTGCTTGAAAATGTATCAATTGACCAATTCGGCACATTTGGGCAGACTTCACACAAAATAGTCCAGTATTGCAATGCTTCACTGGATCAATCTGAAACTTTGCGCACACATTGCTGCCATCTAGTGGCCGAAATTAAAATAGCGTCTAAACTGCAATATTATATTGTGTCCTTTCTCTTGCATTTCAAAGATTATGGAACAAAACAAAAAAATTGAAAATGCATGTTTTTTTGTTTGTATTACCTTTCACCAGATCTAATGTGTTATATTCGCCTACATTAATTTCACATTTCCACAACATTCAAAGTGTTTCTTTTCAAATGGTATCAAGAATATGCATATCCTTCAAATCAAATCAAATCAAATGTTATTGGCCACATGCGCCGAATACAACAGGTGCAGACATTACAGTGAAATGCTTACTTACAGCCCTTAACCAACAGTGCATTTATTTTAAACAAAAAAGTAAAAATAAAACAACAACAAAAAAAGTGTTGAGAAAAAAGAGCAGAAGTAAACTAAAAAAATAGGCTATATATACAGGGGGGTACCGGTGCAGAGTCAATGTGCGGGGGCACCGGCTAGTTGAGGTAGTTGAAGTAATATGTACATGTGGGTAGAGTTAAAGTGACTATGCATAAATAAATCACAGAGTAGCAGCAGCGTAAAAAGATGGGGTGGGGGGGCAGTGCAAATAGTCCGGGTAGCCATGATTAGCTGTTCAGGAGTCTTATGGCTTGGGGGTAGAAGCTGTTGAGAAGTCTTTTGGACCTAGACTTGGCACTCCGGTACCGCTTGCCGTGCGGTAGCAGAGAGAACAGTCTATGACAAGGGTGGCTGGAGTCTTTGACAATTTTGAGGGCCTTCCTCTGACACCGCCTGGTATAGAGGTCCTGGATGGCAGGAAGCTTGGCCCCAGTGATGTACTGGGCCGTACGCACTACCCTCTGTAGTGCCTTGCGGTCGGAGGCCAAGCAGTTGCCATACCAGGTGGTGATGCAACCAGTCAGGATGCTCTCGATGGTGCAGCTGTATAATTTTTTGAGGATCTGAGGACCCATGCCAAATCTTTTCAGTCTCCTGAGGGGGAATAGGCTTTGTCGTGCCCTCTTCACGACTGTCTTGGTGTGTTTGGACCATGATAATTCGTTGGTGATGTGGACACCAAGGAACTTGAAGCTCTCAACCTGTTCCACTACAGCCCCGTCGATGAGAATGGGGGCGTGCTCGGTCCTCTTTTTCCTGTAGTCCACAATCATCTCCTTTGTCTTGGGCACGTTGAGGGAGAGGTTGTTATCCTGGCACCACACGGCCAGGTCTCTGACCTCCTCCCTATAGGCTGTCTCATCGTTGTCGGTGATCAGGCCTACCACTGTTGTGTCGTCGGCAAACTTAATGATGGTGTTGGAGTCGTGCCTGGCCATGCAGTCATGGGTGAACAGGGAGTACACCACCAGAGGGATATCAACAGACCACCAACCTACTACCCTGAGACAAGGCTGAGTATCCTCCACTGCACGAGCCGGAGGGGGCGACAAACCGGACACATTATTACAGATGCCATGAGCAGACACACTTTTTAAGAAGCCTCTCTGTCTCTGTCTGTCTGGCAGATCAGAGCAGTGTGTCTCCCAGTCCGGTAATGTGTGTGTGTATGTGTGTGTGTTTGTGGGTGTGTGTGTGTATGTGTGTGTAATAGAAGGTGATGTAAGCGTGCATCATGATCCATACAGATGATAGGGGTGACTCATCGGGTGGCAGCAGCCTGGCAGCAGCCTGGCAAGCAGACACACAGGCTGCGTCCCAAATGCCACTCTATTCCCTATATAGTGCAATACTTTTGACCAGAGTCCATAGGGTAGAATCCATAGGGTAGATTAAGGTGCCATTTGGTAAACAGACACCGGCTGGGTACCAGGGTTTAATCCCATCAGTAGATAAACCTGATGAGATCTTCTTCCAGGTTTTGCAGTACTACTACAGTGAAAATGAGAAATATACTGTAGCCAATATTACAGTAAATTCACCTCAGAGGTAACACTTTCTTTGAAGGGTACCTATTTATGGTTGTTGGCAGAAATATTTATGAATTTATGACTTTGATGAAATGCGTATGTACTGTTTATGAATGTGTTATGCATGGGTTATGAATGTGTTATGTATGGGTTATGAATGTGTTAGGTAGGTACCCTTCAAATAAAGTGTTATGCTCAGTCATCTTATTGGTACAAGATTGTTTTCCCATTATTTATTTATTCTCTCACTGCATCATTTCACTTGAGTTGAGTTGGTACATTACCATATTAAACAATTCGTCTTTGTAAATGAGCAGGTCATCATTGTAAATAAGAATTTGTTCTTAATTGACTTATCTGTATAAATAAAGGTGGGGAAAAAATTGAACTGATATTCAAATCACACACACACACTACACTGCGTGCAAACAAACTTCTCCCTGGCATATTTTGTGAACATTATTCTCAGCTTGGAAATCTATAAAGTCATGGGTAATCACTCCCACACAAAATCCAATTTCAAGAACAACTACATATTCTCTCTGTTGTAGGATCATTTTAATGGGATGTTGGTAGTGTATTATAATTATGGGCTATGTCCCATATGGCACCCTATTCCCTACATAGGGCAGTACTTTTGACCAGAGCACTATGGGGTTTGACCAGTGCACTATGGGGTTTGACCAGAGCACTATGGGGTTTGACCAGAGCACTATGGGGTTTGACCAGAGCACTATGGGGTTTGACCAGAGCACTATGGGGTTTGACCAGATCACTATGGTGTTTGACCAAAGCACTATGGGGTTTGACCAGAGCACTATGGGATTTAACCAGAGCACTATGGGGTTTGACCAGAGCACTATGGGGTTTGACCAGAGCACTATGGGGTTTGACCAGAGCCCTATGGGGTTTGACCAGAGCACTATGGGGTTTGACCAGAGCACTTTAGGGTTTGACCAGAGCACTATGGGGTTTGACCAGAGCACTATGGGGTTTGACCAGAGCACTATGGGGTTTAACCAGAGCACTATGGGGTTTGACCAGAACACTATGGGGTTTGACCAGTGCACTATGGGGTTTGACCAGAGCACTATGGGGTTTGACCAGTGCACTATGGGATTTGACCAGAGCACTATGGGGTTTGACCAGAGCACTATGTGGTTTGACCAGAGCACTATGGGGTTTGACCAGAGCACTATTTGGTTTGACCAGAGCACTATGGGGTTTGACCAGAGCACTATGGGGTTTGACCAGAGCACATTGGGGTTTGACCAGAGCACTATGGGGTTTGACCAGAGCACTATGGGGTTTGACCAGAGCACTATGGGGTTTGACCAGAGCACTATGGGGTCTGACCAGAGCACTATGGGGTTTGACCAGAGCATTATGGGGTTTGACCAGTGCACTATGGGGTTTGACCAGAGCACTATGGGGTTTGACCAGAGCACTATGGGGTTTGACCAGAGCACTATGGGGTTTGACCAGTGCACTATGGGGTTTGACCAGAGCACTATGGGGTTTGACCAGAGCACTATGGGGTTTGACCAGAGCACTATGGGGTTTGACCAGAACACTATGGGGTTTGACCAGTGCATTATGGGGTTTGACCAGAGCACTATGGGGTTTGACCAGAGCACTATGGTGTTTGACCAGAGCCCTATGTGGTTTGACCAGAGCACTATGGGGTTTGACCAGAGCACTATGGGGTTTGACCAGAGCACTATGGGGTTTGACCAGAGCACTATGGGGTTTGACCAGAGCACTATGGGGTTTGACCAGTGCACTATGGGGTTTGACCAGAGCTCTATTGGGTTTGACCAGAGCACTATGGGATTTAACCAGAGCACTATGGGGTTTGACCAGAGCACTATGGGGTTTGACCAGAGCACTATGGGGTTTGACCAGAGCCCTATGGGGTTTGACCAGAGCACTATGGGGTTTGACCAGAGCACTTTGGGGTTTGACCAGAGCACTATGGGGTTTGACCAGAGCACTATGGGGTTTGACCAGAGCACTATGGGGTTTGACCAGAGCACTATGGGGTTTAACCAGAGCACTATGGGGTTTGACCAGAACACTATTGGGTTTGACCAGTGCACTATGGGGTTTGACCAGAGCACTATGGGGTTTGACCAGTGCACTATGGGATTTGACCAGAGCACTATGGGGTTTGACCAGAGCACTATGTGGTTTGACCAGAGCACTATGGGGTTTGACCAGAGCACTATTTGGTTTGACCAGAGCACTATGGGGTTTGACCAGAGCACTATGGGGTTTGACCAGAGCACATTGGGGTTTGACCAGAGCACTATGGGGTTTGACCAGAGCACTATGGGGTTTGACCAGAGCACTATGGGGTTTGACCAGAGCACTATGGGGTTTGACCAGAGCATTATGGGGTTTGACCAGTGCACTATGGGGTTTGACCAGAGCACTATGGGGTTTGACCAGAGCACTATGGGGTTTGACCAGAGCACTATGGGGTTTGACCAGTGCACTATGGGGTTTGACCAGAGCACTATGGGGTTTGACCAGAGCACTATGGGGTTTGACCAGAACACTATGGGGTTTGACCAGTGCATTATGGGGTTTGACCAGAGCACTATGGGGTTTGACCAGAGCACTATGGTGTTTGACCAGAGCCCTATGTGGTTTGACCAGAGCACTATGGGGTTTGACCAGAGCACTATGGGGTTTGACCAGAGCACTATGGGGTTTGACCAGAGCACTATGGGGTTTGACCAGAGCACTATGGGGTTTGACCAGTGCACTATGGGGTTTGACCAGAGCACTATTGGGTTTGACCAGAGCACTATGGGATTTGACCAGTGCACTATGGGGTTTGACCACAGTACTATGGGGTTTGACCAGAGCACTATGGGGTTTGACCAGAGTACTATGGGCTTTGACCAGAGAACTATGGGGTTTGACCAGAGCACTTTGGGGTTTGACCAGAGCACTATGGGGTTTGACCAGTCCCTATGGGGTTTGACCAGTGCACTATGGGGTTTGACCAGAGCTCTATGGGGTTTGACCAGTGCACTATGGGGTTTGACCAGAGCACTATGGGGTTTGACCAAAGCACTATGGGGTTTGACCAGAGCACTATGGGGTTTGACCAGAGCACTATGTGGTTTAACCAGAGCACTATGGGGTTTGACCAGTGCACTATGGGGTTTGACCAGAGCACTATGGGGTTCTAACAGAGCACTATGGGGTTTGACCAGAGCACTATGGGGTTTGACCAGAGCACTATGGGGTTTGACCAGTGCACTATGGGGTTTGACCAGAGCACTATAGGGTTTGAGCAGAGCACTATGGGGTTTGATCAGAGCACTATGGGGTTTGACCAGAGCACTATGGGTTTTGACCAGTGCACTATGGGGTATGCCTTACAACCTGGAATTAATATTGATTTTTTTGGGGGGGGTTGTATCATTTGATTTACACAACATGCCTACCACTTTGAAGATGCACATTTTTTTCTTGTGAAACAAATAAGAAATAAGAAAAAAAAAAACAGAACTTGAGCGTGCATAACTATTCAGTCAATACTTTGTAGAGCCACCTTTTGCAGCAATTACAGCTGCAATTATATTGGGGTGTGTCTCTATAAGCTTGCCACATCTAGCCATTCTTCAAGGCAAAACTGCTCCAGCTCCTTCAAGTTGGATGGGTTCCGCTGGTTTACATCTTTAAGTCATCCCACAGATTCTCAACTGGATTGAGGTCTGGGCTTTGACTAGGCCATTCCAAGACATTTAAATGTTTCCCCTTAAACCACTCAAGTGTTGCTTTAGCAGTATGCTTAGGGTCATTGTCCTGCTGGAAGGTGAACCTCTGTCCCAGTCTCAAATCTCTGGAAGACTGAAACAGGTTTCCCTCAAGAATTTCCCTGTATTTAGCGCCATCCATCATTCCTTCAATTCTGACCAGTTTCCCAGTCCCTGCCGATGAAAAACATCCACACAGCATGATGCTGCCACCACCATGCTTCACTGTGGAGATGGTGTTCTCGTGGTGATGAGAGGTGTTGGGTTTGCGCCAGACATAGCATTTTCCTTGATGGCCAAAAAGGTCTTTTTTAATCTCATCTGACCAGAGTACCTTCTTCCATATGTTTGGGGAGTCTCCCACATGGCTTTTGGCGAACACCAAACATGTTTGTTTATTTTTTTCTTTAAGCAATGGCTTTTTTCTGGCCACTCTTCCGTAAAGCCCAGCTCTGTGGAGTGTACGGCTTAAAGTGGTCCTATGGACAGATACTTGAATCTCCGCTGTGGAGCTTTGCAGCTCCTTCAGGGTTATCTTTGGTCTCTTTGTTGCCTCTCTGATTAATGCCCTCCTTGCTTGGTCCGTGAGTTTTGGTGGGCAGTCCTCTCTTGGCAGGTTTGTTGTGGTGCCATATTCTTTCCATTTTTTAATAATGGATTTAATGGTGCTCCGTGGGATGTTCAAAGTTTTGGATATAATTTTATAACCCAACCCTGATCTGTACTTCTCCACAACTTTGTCCCTGACCTGTTTGGAGAGCTCCTTGGTCTTCATGGTGCCGCTTGCTTGGTGGTGCCCCTTGCTTAGTGGTGTTGCAGACTCTGGGACCTTTCAGAACAGGTGTATATATGCTAAGCTCATGTGACACTTAGATTGCACACAGGTGGACTTTATTTAACTAATTATGTGACATCTGAAGGTAATTGGTTGCACCTTATCTTATTTAGGGGCTTCATAGCAAAGGGGGTGAATACATATGCACGCATCACTTTTTCTTTCTTTATTTTGTATAATTTTTGTGTATGTCCATTACATGAAATCCAAATAAAAATCTATTTAAATTACAGGTTGTAATGCAACAAAATAGGAAAAACGCTAAGGGGGATGAATACTTTTGCAAGACACTGTATTGTGCACTACTTTTGGTCAAAAGTATAAAGGGAATAGGGTGCTATTTGGGAAACATGCGTAATACACTCTCCATCTTGGTGCAGTGAGCGGCCCAGTGGCCCAGCGTCCTCCTATACAACCCTATACATCAGGCCCGCCTGCTAATGAGATTGCTAGAGCCGGCCTGAACCTCCATCCACTTCCTCCCTGGGAGCCTAGGGAGCATAAACCATCCTGATGATGACAATTTCTGAATAAAGAAAATAAATATTGGTTTTATTATCATATAATGATTATTTATGAACTTGGCAGACACAGGCGTTGTGGGGAGAAGAGGGATGAGGACAGGAGTCTTATCATGATATGATAATCCGTTTATGTGCCTTTGAAAAGGGGCGATATATCACAGGGATCTGGCATGCACAACACTGCTATAGCTACAGTTGATCCTATTGGGTGATAAATGAAAAATAAATAAACCAATCTGTGGGAACTATAGCTCCAACATTTAAAGTATTGTGTACACCTAATAATTGAGGTTTAATGCATCCACAACAGTAGAACACTACCAGACATAAAGTATAACTTCCTTTATGTCTTCACTCATTCCTTTATTCATTTTTTTATTCATCCCTCATTCATTTATGTGTTCCTTTATGTGCTTGTTTGAACCAGTGTACCACCTGCTACAGTATGAGCCAATAAACATAGAAGCTTTAACTTCATCGAATACAAATGGGAGTACAGTTGCTATAAAGAATAAAAAAAAATTAAACAGTGAAATTGTAACTCTGTAGTGCGAGACCAAGTCCATACTAGTAACAAACTGTTTAACGAGGTGGAAAGCGTGAAAGCTTTGACTTCATGAAATTCAAAGACAGTTACTTATTAAGCAATAAGGCATGAGGGGGTGTGGTACATGGCCAATATACCTTGGCTAAGGGCTGTTCTTTCGCACGACGCAACGCGGAGTGCCTGGATACAGCCCTTAGCCGTGGTATATTGGCAATATACCACTAACCCCCGAGGTGCCTTATTGCTATTATAAACTGGTTACCAACATAATTAGAGCAGTAAAAATAAATGATTTGTCATACCCGTGGTATACGGTCGGATATATCACGGCATTCAGCCAATCAGCATTCAGGGCTTGAACCACCCAGTTTATAATAATGCGTACATCCTTGACAAAAATACAACATTATCTCTGTCTGCGTTTAACTGTGACTCCTCGATCTGAAACCAAACACTAATTTGTAGCAATGCTGTTTGGTCTAGCTTCTACAGTGTGGAACATGAAGTCTCGACCTCAGAGCAAGTGCACCAATTACCCAGTAAACACCCACGGTGCGCTTGGCGTCATTATCCCTGTTCCCCAGCCAGCCAGCCCTGGTGAGGCAGACCACAGAGATCAGAGGTCAGGGGCTGCTGAGTCACTTCCTGTTCCTGCTCCTGTACATTCAGCAAACGAGGGACAGGGCAGCACTCTCTCTGGGTCCCAAAAGGCACCTTATTCCCTATATAGTTCACTACTTTTGACCAGGGACCCATATAGGGAACAGGGTGCCATTTGGGACGCAGCCCTGCTCTGCACACCAGTGTTTTCACTTCTCCCCACCACCTAATCACCCACTCGGCTAAATAGAGCTTGACACTCCATCGCACCCTCTACCTCCCCCTACTGCCTCCCCCTCTAACTCCCCCCTCTACATCCCTCTCTGCCTCAGCCTCTATCTCACCCTCTGCCTCACCCTCTGCTTCACCCTCTGCCTCACCCTCTGCCTCATCCTCTGCCTCCTCCTCTACCGCACCCCTCTACCGCACCCCTCTACCTCAACCTCAGCCTGAGACCGCCATCATAGAACTATTCTGATTGTGATCTGGTCTATAGGATGTTCATGGGTCACATGCAACCTTATCAGATGAATATTATTGGTTTATTATTGTTCTATTCGGATCTCCACTAACTTTTGCCGAAGCAGCAGCTATTCTTCCTGGGATCCACACAAAAACATAAAACATGACAAGTAACAAAACACTGATACACTGATAGACAAGGACAGTCACACAAATTAAAAATACAACGATATACAAACAATACAACTAAAGAATAATGTGTTTGTAGATTGTGTGTGTGTGTGTCATTTCACAGTCCCTATTGTACCATGAGATGTTGTTTTATCCATTCTTAAAGGTCAATTTGTTGTTTTCTTGAGTAATTGGAGATGGAAGGGAGTTCCATGCGATCATGGTTCTGCACACTCTTAGAAAAAAAGGTGCTATCTAGAACCAAAAAGGGTTTTTCGGCTGTCCTCATAGGAGAACCCTTTGAAGAACGCTTTTTGGTTTCAGGTAGAACCCTTTTGGGTTCCATGTAGAACCCTTTCCACAGAGGGTTCTACTTGGAACCCAAAATAGTTATCCTATGGGGACAGCAAAATAACCCTTTTGGAACCCTTTTATCTAAGAGTGTATAATACTGTGCATTGCCGTGAATTAGTTTTGGGCTTAGGGACTGTGAAGAGACCCCTGGTGACATACAGGCATTCATTTTTTGAAAGTTGAAGCTTATTAACTGAATTATATAGAATTAAACAACTTTTAAATGCTATTTGGTGAACAGCAAAAACAAGCTAAAATTACCCCAGCCATTATCACCTTGGCTGCTGTAAGTGCATTCACCTCAGTCAGCCACCTGACTGACAGACATATCTATAAGCGACTATTTACCAGTTGTGCACTCATTCTCAGAGAGTCGGTTTTTGTTTGGAAGATGTCTGTAGACACGGCAGGAGTTGAGGGTCGGTTTTAAAATTGCCTTTTGTTTGGTATCTCGCATACACACTGTCAGCAGCATCTCTAGTTTTGCCTACTTCTCTAGTGAGCCAACTCCGAGCTGGAGATGTTCGTTTCACATCTCAGGCCCTCGGCCTGGGCCGCGAGAGGGTGGAGTTATCCATTTGAGAGAGTGGTGAATGTGCTGCTAAAAAGGAAAATCAGGAGGAGGCAGGAGAACATAACGAACAAACCATTGTTCATGATTCCACTCGTTTGCAAAGAGGCAGGAGCGATTAGAACTAAGTCAGATGAAGAATATAAGCATTCTGATCTTTGATCAACGCTGGGAGCAATATTTAGATGTTGACCAATAATTGATTTTCTTTATTGTGTACATTGAATTCGGAAAGTATTCAGACCCCTTGACTTTTTCCACATTTTGTTATGTTACAGCCTTATTCTAAAATGGATTAAATTATTATTTTTCCTCATCAAGCTACACACAATACCCCATAATGGCAAAGCAGAAACAGGTTTTTAGAAATGGTTGCAAACTAATTAAAATGTAAAAACATAAATACCTTATTTATTTAAGTATTCAGACCCTTTGCTATAAGATTGAGCTCAGGTGAATCCTGTTTCCATTGATCATCCTTGAGATGTTTCTACAACTTGATTGGAGTCAACCTGTGGTAAATTCAATTGATTGGACATGATTTGGAAAGGCACAATTTGGAAAGGACAACCATCTCTACAGCACTCCACCAATCAGGCCTTTATTGTAGAGTGGCCAGACGGAAACCACTCCTCAGTAAAAGGCACATGACAGCCCGCTTGGTATGCCAATCGGCGCCTAAAGGACTCTCAGACCATGAGAAACAAGATTCTCTGGTCTGATGAAACCAAGATTGAACTCTTTGGCTGGAATGCAAAGCGTCACATCTGGAGGAAACCTGGCACCATCCCTATGTTGAAGCATGGTGGTGGCAGCATCATGCAGTGGGGATGTTTTTCAGAGGCAGGGACTGGGAGACTAGTCAGGATTGAGGGAAAGATGAACAGTGCAAAATACAGAGAGATCCTTGATGAAAACCTGCTCCAGAGCGCTCAGCACCTCAGACTGGGGCGAAGGTTCACCTTCCAACAGGACAACAACCCAATTCACACAGCCAAGACAATGCAGGAGTGGCTTCGGGACAAGTCTCTGAATGTCCTTGAGTGGCCCAGCCAGAGCCCGGACTTGAACCCAATCTAATATCCCTGAAGAGACCTGAAAATAGTTGTGCAACGACGCTCCCCATCCAACCTGACTAAGCTTGAGAGGATCTGCAGAGAAGAATGGGAGAAACTCCCCAAATACAGCTGTGCCAAGCTTGTAGCATCATACCCAAGAAGACTCAAGGCTATAATCACTGCCAAAGGTGCTTAAACAAAGTATGAGTAAAGGGTCTGAATACTTATGTAAATGTTATATTTCAGTTTTATTTATTATAATTTTTTGCAAAAATTTATCAAATCCTGTTTTTGCTTTGTCATTATGGGGTATTGTGTGTAGATGGATGAGGGTGGGGGGAAAACAATTTAATCAATTTTAGAATATGGCTGTAATGTAACAAAATATGGAAAAAGTCAAGGGGTCTGAATACTTTCCGAATGCACATAGTACACAATATTATTTGAAAAAATTACAGAGGTCCAGACCTTGGTATCCTCATATGTAGTTACGGCCATGTCTTGTTATTTGATTATGCAGACAATCTGGAATTTTTATCACAGTACTACTTCTCATAAAAACTAGAAGAGAAGCAGTTACTCTCTTGTCACCCCTCAACCAGGAAAGAGTGGCATGCATGTTGTTGATGTTAGATCTGTATGTGCAGTTAAGGGCAAGGCGTGCTGATCTGTTTTGAGCCAGCTGCTGCTTTGCTAGATCTTTCTTTACTGCATTTGACCATATTACCGGACAGTAATCCAGATGGGACAAGACCAGAGCCTGAACAACTAGTACAGTTGATTTTTGTGTCAAACACACACACTCCTTTAGGCTTTGGTTAAAGATATAGCAAATAGGGGAGGCAATACAGTCTGCTATCATTCTCAATAGTTTCCATCAAGGTTGTTTATACCTGGTGGCTTATCATTATTGATGGATAACAATCGTTTTTCACCTCTCCCACACTAACTTCACCAAATTTAAAACAGCAATCCTTCTCTTTCATTATGATATTTTTTTATATTTTTTATATGACGGTTCACTGTTTATTGTTGTCATTTCACTTCTGAGTTTTTCCACCAGTGAAATAGTCATGGAAATGATTGGCAATATTGAAAGGGTTTGTTATAAATGACCCATCAACTTCAATGAACGAGGGGGATTAATTGGTTTTTCTGTCCATGATATCATTTAAGTATTTTCCCATTGTGTTTTATGTTATTTATCTTGGTTTGGTAATATAATTTCTTCTTCTTTTTGTTAAGTTTAGTCAGAACATTTCTCAAATTCCAGTACAGCATGTCAACCAATCAGCTGAGAAGCCTGACTTGTTTGCCACCTCTTTTGCATAATTTCTTAAACCATACATGTCTTCAAACCATGCAATACAGTGCTATTGTCAAGTGGCTTGATCATAGCAAAGCAAACCAATGACCTTAGAATGATTGCTAACATACAAATATGCTTTTCCACTGTCACTCTTGTATAAGCGGTAGGTAGGTAATATATTCTGCCTTCTGTCACTGCATGGGCAGTACAAAGTAGAGCTACAAAGTCAGCGTGTAAAGGAGAAATGTGCTTTCATTTTGGCAGTGGCGCGGGGTAAATTGAGTAGAGAAATTCAGCTCTTGATGAGGCATGAACACTTAGGGCCTCTCACTTCGGTCCCAAGAGTGATTTATTTTAAATATTCACCCAGGGACCCACTGTTACACTGTATTGGAATGGGTCAGCGCATTAGAAGATGAAAGCTGATGTCAGACTGATGTTCATTCTGTTGGTACACTCAGGCGTGTGAGTCAAAGTAGTAGAGGTACAATGAGAGAGTTGCAGTATAGATACTCACTCCAGTGCAGAGTCCTGAGTCCACCTCACTTCCTCTCAGAGAGCGATACTGCCATGTCCTCTGCAACCATTAGGGATGGGCTGCATATTCCCCATTTAGCGCAATACTTTTGACCTACTCTAGCCTAAGGGCTCTCGTCAAAAGTAGTGCACCATATAGGGAATAGGGTGCCATTTGGGACGGATCCTCATACTTTCTCTGCTGCCTGCACCAGAAGAGAAAACGGCAGAGCCCGAAACGCGATTAGCTCACTGCGCTAAACCCCTGGCCCTCGGGTAAGGCAAGGCAAGGCAGAGCAATCAGCCTGTTGGCTCCACTCCAGGGAATGATGTCACATCTATCCAGTAGCTGAGTAGCTAGCGGACTCACTCAGACACACTAAGCTCTGACTGCAGCGGCACCACTCAAGTTTTCCCTATTTAGTATACTACTTTTGACCAGGACCCATAGGGCTCTGGTCAAAAATAGTGCACTATATAGGGAATAGAGTGCCATTTGGGACGCAACCTCTGACGGCAGCAGCACTGCTCACACACACGCAAGTGTCTGTGTGTACTGAGCTAAGTGGCGCCAGACAGAATCTCAGAAAAGTCTATCCATCCACACTGCCCTTATGACTCGATACGATATATAGATTATGATGTTCATGTGAATTTGCTGTGGAGAATTCAAGTTTGCGTCCCAAATGGCATCATATTCCCTACATAGTGCACTATGGGCCCTAGTCAAAAGTAGAGCACTATGTAGGGAATAGGGTGCCATTTTGAATGCATCCCAAATGTGTTTCTTAGCATTGGAGGGACAAAGCATGGTAGGAAATAATGGCATCTCTTGTTTGGGGCGACATCCAAACTTCTGTTGTAATGAAACTAACAACCATTGAACCGGGATCGAACATCTGCCTTCTACATTTATACAACAGTTTTCACTGATAGGTCGTTACCTGATGGGGCTTTTTCAAATCCAAGGCTACGTCCCAAATGGCACCCTATTCCCTCTATAGTGCACTATTTTTCACCAGGGCCTATAAAGGGAATAGGGTGCCATTTGGGACACAGACCAATTGATCTGCTTCATCTGTTGGGTAATCAAGTATAGATATGATAATAACAATAATGCTGCTCGAAATATTGAAATGATCATCTGAACTGCCGGAGAGAAAAGTTGGTAGGGTTCATTTGGGCATCATTCCGCACTGTGCCATCTCCTATAGCAGTGAAAGGACAAGGCTCATTGGAGGTCAGGCTCATTGTGATGGCTGGAATGGAATAAATGGAAAGGTATCAAACACCTCAAACCTATGGATTGACGCCGTTCCATTCATTCCATTCCAGCCATTACAATGAGCCTGTCCTCCTATAGCTCTTCCCACCAGCCTCCGCTGGCCTATAGTCATGAACATAGTCCATAGGAGCTGGCAAGATAACACAAACAGATCTGGGCTACCAGGCTATAGATCTCTAGGTGTCACCATCATTTCTGCCTTAACAAGTGGAGGCAGTGTTCCTAGTTATTTATGAAGCCTCAGTGGGCCAGAAAGCAGGAAGTATTGATTTATTTACACTGCACAGATCACCGATGCATTATGGGTACATTTATAAATAGAGAGCATGTACGGCAAGGTACGTGGCATAGCCATGCAGGAAAATGTATGACCCCATGGCACTTTAGGAATGAGCTTTGAATCATTTGAAGATACTGTGACTGTGTCCCAAATGGCATCCTATTCCCTTTATAGTGCACTACTTTTGACCGTGGCCTATAGGGCTCTGGTCAAAAGTAGTGCACTATGTAGGGAATATGGTCCCATTCGGGACATAGTCTATATCTTAGGCTGTATTTTTCACATAGAGAATGAGTTCCCCAGGTGGATGGTAATAAGCCAGTTAGGTCTGAGTGTTTCTCCCCCATCCTCAGATGACCCTAACTGACCTGAGAGGGATTGATTTTAATGCTCAACCCCTGGCAACCCTTGGCTGATGCATATTAACCCGAGCCAGAAGGAGAGTCGCAGGGGAGAGGGCAGAGCCTCAGAGAGCAAAGGTTGGGTGTTCTCTGGTCAACTGGTCATCCTCCTGGACCTCCGCCGTGAGACAACGCTGTGTCCCAAATGGAACCCTATTCCCTATATAGTGCACTACTTTTGACTTTTGATCAGAGACAAAATTAGTGCACTACATAGAAAATAGGGTGCAATTTGGGACGCAGTCAGGAGCATTGACCAGTGGTCTATCCCCACCACAACACACCACACCGTATCATTTTATTTTCCTCCTCTCTCTGACTTTGCTGCAGTCTCACAGAGGACCCGGCCGGCTGAGTGATGTACGCTTGTGACTCCTTTGCCCGGTTTTATTTAAGTGCGGTGGTGAGATGAACGATCGCGCTGACTAACTCTGATAGATCGGCTGAGGAGGGCGAGAGGCTTGGGATGACTTAGGGCCGGTGAGGAAGCTGTAATTCAATAGGCCAATTTTCAGGGTTCGGGGCCTCTACAGAGGTGTCAGCCTGCTAGACACATGGAGGGAGACAGAGGGGGTGGGGGGGAGATGTGCCCTGGTTCTGATTAGCACACTAGGGGGAAGGGACATGTTCAGACCCATCTCTCCCTCCCATGTGTCCTGCCTGGGGGCTAATCTGTGTCATCGTCTCTGTGTCATACAGAATGGGGGAGAGGAGCCACTGAGGCAACTCTTTGGGTAGGAATCCACTGGTGATCCCTATTCATATCCCCTATTTAAGTGATAATGCCAGAGAAGCTGGTGGTTGGAGGATATATTGGCACAGGTGTTGTTAGGCCCGAGGGCATTATCACTTTTATACAACGGGTTATATTCAAATAATGATTGACATATTTTCATTAAAAATGTTATTTTTATGAATTTATTCATACTATTTCATCCTTCCACAAGGATGAAATAGCCGGCTGGTCGTTCGTTCTATCGGTTCCGTTGCTAGAGACTCGACCCAGTGGTTCAGTCTTTTTGTTCTGTATCTATGGACTCGACCCAGTGGTTCAGTCTTTTTGTTCTGTATCTATGGACGCGACCTAGTCATTCCATTGCCATACTGGCTGGCAACGTTCTTATCCCTTGCTTGCTAGCTAGCCAACTACGGATAACTTGTAGTCACATCGAAAAGTGCAGCCAGAATAACAGCAAAGTACAGCAAAGTAGCTGCATTTGCATTTGTTTAAGCTGTTTTTGTAGTGACATTTATTTGGATACATCCATAACAATGAGCTAATGAGGCACGATTTCGCCTGGCATAGAAAATGTGTTCACTCGTCAGGACACTGTTGTTCAGAGGAGCTAGCCAACAACACAGCTAACACAATCACTTCAAACTGAAGCTGGAAAGACTGCAAACTAGCTGCACTTCGTTTCGTTTTACCTTTTTTCAATTTACATTTCTTTGTATATATCCATAAAAATGTTGCCAGCCTGATTCATGATTTCGACTGGCTGAGAAACGCTACCTGCCTGTTTGTCTTGTCCCGACTCATTCTTTACTATGGGACAGCTGGAGATCGAATTTGAATATTGAAACAATGTTGCAAATGTCAGAGAGACAGACAGCAAGGTTTATACAAATCTCCGCTGTTGAAAACTAAATGTTAGTCTAAAAAAAAAGTGAGATAATGTCTAGATGCTTTTTATAGTGGAGATCAAGTTTATAAATTGCTTGGCTGGGCTGATGAGACAATGAATTGCGCAGTCAGATGGAACATAGTAAATAGGCATTTTATCGTCATAGATTTAGCCGGTGGTAACTTGTGGAATATACACTGGCTGGAATGTGGTTTTAACCAATCAGCATTCAGTATTAGACCCACCCGTTGTATAAAGTTATAATAATGCTACAGATCATGTTCTGTTTAAGAAGTGTTCATCAGGAAAAAGTATGTTTAGGATCAATGGGTGTTTCGTAACATGAGGATGTCTTAACTATTACATGGTATCTACTGATGATTGTTTTCTCCCACTGAATTCTTTTTAATATGGTGAAGAAAAGGAGTCATGGTATAGGCTTTGCTCTAATCGTATCGTTGCACAAGCTGTGTGAGGAGGAAGCAGCGATTGGAGTGCCCCCCACACTAACTCCCACACCACACACAGAGCAGCTGACAATGCTGGGAGGGGAGAAAACCTGCCTCACTGAGAAGAGAGAAATTGCATGCTCGGCACACATAGATTAATTTATGAGCCGCTCGCTCGGCACTCCTCCTCCGATGGGTTATAGCGAAATCTCTCCTCTGTGGAAATCTGAATTTAAAACGGAACTGTCGCTTTGCAGGAACTTTCCTTGTAAGCCTCTCTGTCTCTCTAATTGGCAGGAAGTTCAAAAAGTTAATTTAGCCATCTGTGTTGTGCTTAGCAACGCTCCCTACTTCATCACAGGGAGGGAGACGCTGCATCAAAAGACGAGAGAGAGTGATTAATTAATTTGTACAGGAAGTGAGTCAGCTGTCATCTCTAAATCCACCCTCTACCTGGCGGAGAGTATTAGTCACGGCCAGGCCATGCCATGCCATGCCATGTCATCTCTCTCTCTCTCTCTCTCTCTCTCTCTCTCTCTCTCTCTCTCTCTCTCTCTCTCTCTCTCTCTCTCTCTCTCTCTCTCTCTCTCTCTCTCTCTCTATTCAAATTAATGGCTTTATTGGCATGGGAAACATACACTACCAGTCAAAAGTTTGGACACACCTACTCATTCAAGGGTTTTTCTTTATTTTTACTATTTTCTACATTGTATAATAATAGTGAAGACATCAAAACTATGAAATAACACATATGGAATCATGTAGTAACCAAAAAAGTGTTAAACAAATCAAAATATATTTTATATTTGAGATTCTTCAAATAGCCACCATTTGCCTTGATGACAGCATTGCACACTCTTGGCATTCTCTCAACCAGTTTCATGAGGTAGTCACCTGGAATGCATTTCAATTAACAGCTGTGCCTTCTTAAAAGTTAATTTATGGAATTTCTTTCCTTCTTAATTAATGCGTTTCAGACAATCAGTTGTGTTGTGACAAGGTAGGGGGGGGGGGGGGGGGGTGTATACAAAAGATAGCCCTATTTGGTAAAAGACCAAGTCCATATTATGCCAAGAACAGCTCAAATAAGCAAAGAGAAATGACAGACCATCATTACTTTAAGACATGAAGGTCAGTCAATACGGAACATTTCAAGAACTTTGATGAAAGTTTCTTCAAGTGCAGTCGCAAAAACCATCAAGCGCTATGATGAAACTGGCTCTCATGAGGACCACCACAGGAATGGAAGACCCATAGTTACCTCTGCTGCAGACGATAAGTTCATTAGAGTTACCAGCCTCAGAAATTGCAGCCCAAATATTTCAGATGGAAATTTGTCCTTTGGTCTGGAGTCAAAATTTGAGACTATTTGGTTCGAACCGCCGTGTCTTTGTGAAACGCGGTGTGGGTGAACGGATGATCTCCGCATGTGCAATTCCCACCGTAAAGCATGGAGGTGGAGGTGTTATGGTGTGGGGGTGCTTTGCTGGTGACACTGTCTGTGATTTATTTAGAATTCAAGGCACACTTAACCAGCATGGCTACCACAGCATTCTGCAGCGATACGCCATCCCATCTGGTTTGGGCTTAGTGGGACTATAATTTGTTTTTCAACAGGACAATGACCCAAGATGGAGAGTGATTGTGTGCTGCATCAGATGACCTGGCCTCCACAATCCCCCGACCTCAACCCAAATGAGATGGTTTGGGATGAGTCGGACCGCAGAGTGAAGGAAAAGCAACACTTTTTTGGTTACTACATGATTCCATATCTGTTATTTCATAGTTTTGATGTCTTCACTATTATTCCTCAATGTAGAAAATAGTAAAAATAAAGAAAAACCCTTGAATGAGTAGGTGTGTAAAAACCTTTGACTGGTACTGTATGTTAACGTTGCCAAAGCAAGTGAAGTAGATCATAAACAAAAATGTAATAATCAATAAAAATGAACAGTAAACATTACACTCACAAAAGTTCCAAAAGAATAAAGACATTTCAAATGTCATATTATGTGCAAAAGGGAAAATAAATAAACATAAATATGGGTTGTATTACAATGGTGTTTGTTCTTCACTGGTTGCCCTTTTCTTGTGGCAACAGGTCACAAATATTGCTGCTGTAATGGCACACTGTGTATTTCACCCAATAGATATCAGAGTTTATCAAAATTGGGTTTGTTTTCGAATTCTTTGTGGATCTTTGTAATCTGAGGGAAATATGTGTCTCTACTATGGTCATACATTTGGCAGTAGGTTAGGAAGTGCAGCTCAGTTTCCACTTCATTTTGTGGGCAGTGTGCACATAGCCTTTCTCAATAGCAAGGCTATGCTCACTGAGTCTGTACATAGTCAAAGCTTTCCTTAAGTTTTGGTCAGTCACAGTGGTCAGGTATTCTGCCACTGTGTACTCTCTGTTTAGGGCCAAATAGCATTCTAGTTTGCTCTTTTTTTTGGTAAATTCTTTCCAATGTGTCACGTAATTATCTTTTTGTTTTCTCATGATTTGGTTGGGTCTAATTGTGTTGCTGTCCTGGGGCTCTGTGGGGTCTGTTTGTGTTTCAAATCAAATCAAATCTAATCTAATTTTGTTGGCCACATGCGCCGAATACAACAGGTGCAGACATTACAGTGAAATGCTTACTTACAGCCCTTAACCAACAGTGCATTTATTTTTAATAAAAAAGTAGAATAAAACAAAAAAGTGTTGAGAAAAAAAGAGCAGAAGTAAAATAAAATAACAGTAGGGAGGCTATATATACAGGGGGGTACCGGTGCAGAGTCAATGTGCGGGGGCACCGGCTAGTTGAGGTAGTTGAAGTAATATGTACATGTGGGTAGAGTTAAAGACTATGCACAAATAATTAACAGAGTAGCGGCAGCGTAAAAAGATGGGGTGGGGGGTGCAGTGCAAATAGTCCGGGTAGCCATGATTAGCTGTTCATGAGTCTTATGGCTTGGGGGTAGAAGCTGTTGAGAAGTCTTTTGGACCTAGACTTGGCACTCCGGTACCGCTTGCCGTGCGGTAGCAGAGAGAACAGTCTATGACTAGCGTGGCTGGAGTCTTTGACAATTTTGAGGGCCTTCCTCTGACACCGCCTGGTATAGAGGTCCTGGATGGCAGGAAGCTTGGCCCCAGTGATGTACTGGGCCGTACGCACTACCCTCTGTAGTGCCTTGCGGTCAGAGGCCAAGCAGTTGCCATACCAGGCGGTGATGCAACCAGTCAGGATGCTCTCGATGGTGCAGCTGTAGAATTTTTTGAGGATCTGAGGACCCATGCCAAATCTTTTCAGTCTCCTGAGGGGGAATAGGCTTTGTCGTGCCCTCTTCATGATTGTCTTGGTGTGTTTGGACCATGATAGTTAGTTGGTGATGTGGACACCAAGGAACTTGAAGCTCTCAACCTGTTCCACTACAGCCCCGTCGATGAGAATGGGGGCGTACTCCTCTTTTTTTTCCTGTAGTCCACAATCATATCCTTTGTCTTGGTCACGTTGAGGGAGAGGTTGTTATCCTGGCACCACATGGCCAGGTCTCTGACCTCCTCCCTATAGGCTGTCTCATCGTTGTCGGTGATCAGGCCTACCACTGTTGTGTCGTCGGCAAACTTAATGATGGTGTTGGAGTCGTGCCTGGCCATGCAGTCATGGGTGAACAGGGAGTACAGGAGGCGACTGAGCACGCACCCCTGAGGGGCCCCCGTGTTGAGGATCAGTGTGGCAGATGTGTTGTTACCTACCGTTACCACCTGGGGGCGGCCCGTCAGGAAGTCCAGGATCCAGTTGCAGAGGGAGGTGTTTAGTCCCAGGATTCTTAGCTTAGTGATGAGCTTTGAGGGCACTATGGTGTTGAATGCTGAGCTGTAGTCAATGAATAGCATTCTCACGTAGGTGTTCCTCTTGTCCAGGTGGGAAAGGGCAGTGTGGAGTGCAATAGAGATTGCATCATCTGTGGATCTGTTGGGGCGGTATGCAAATTGTAAATTGTGAACAGAGCCCCAGGACCAGCTTGTTTACGGGAACTCTTCTCCAGGTTCATCTCTCTGTGGGTGATGGCTTTGTTATGGAAGGTTTGAGACTTGCTTTCTTTTAGGTGGTTGTAGAATTTAACATCTCTTTTCTGGATTTTGATAATTAGCAGGTATTGGACTAATTCTGCTCCGCATGTATTATTTGGTGTTTTACGTTGTACACTGAGGATATTTTTGCAGAATTCTGCATGCAGAGTCTCAATTTGGTGTTTGTCCCATTTTGTCAATTCTTGGTTGGTGAGCGACCCCAGACCCCACAACCATAAAGGGCAATGGGTTCTATAACTGATTCAAGTATTTTTAGCCAGATCCTAATTGGTATGTCGAATTTTATGTTCCGTTTGATTGTTCACACCTTTGTGGAAGTTACCTGTGGCACTGATGTTTAGGCCGAGGTATTGTGATGGAAATGTTTATGTTGGTGCTTTTCTATCTACCAGTTTCTATGTTCTATGTTTGTGCTTTTCTATAAACCAATTTCTGTGTTCATGCTCTGTGTTCATGCAAGTGACTGACTGAACAAATCCTCACTATCAGTAGCTGCAATTTAGCAGTACGCCCAGACCTTTGTTTTGAGAACGAAATATATCTCAGTTTCAAGGTCTCAGCTTAGAGAGAAGAAGCCTTGTGAGGTATTGGTCTGTCACAGGTTATGAACCAGTATTGGTCGGTCACATGAATGAAACAAAACGGTAATGATGAAATAATTATGCTAAATCATGCAAATACAGTGGGGGGAAAAAGTATTTAGTCAGCCACCAATTGTGCAAGTTCTCCCACTTAAAAAGATGAGAGAGGCCTGTAATTTTCATCATAGGTACATGTCAACTATGACAGACAAAATGAGACAAAAAATCCAGAAAATCACATTGTAGGATTTTTAATGAATTTATTGGCAAATTATGGTGGAAAATAAGTATTTGGCCAATAACAAAAGTTTCTCAATACTTTGTTATATACCCTTTGTTGGCAATGACACAGGTCAAACATTTTCTGTAAGTCTTCACAAGGTTTTCACACACTGTTGCTGGTATTTTGGCCCATTCCTCCATGCAGATCTCCTCTAGAGCAGTGATGTTTTGGGGCTGTCGCTGGGCAACACGGACTTTCAACTCCCTCCAAAGATTTTCTATGGGGTTGAGATCTGGAGACTGGCTAGGCCACTCCAGGACCTTGAAATGCTTCTTACGAAGCCACTCCTTCGTTGCCCGGGCAGTGTGTTTGGGATCATTGTCATGCTGAAAGACCCAGCCACGTTTCATCTTCAATGCCCTTGCTGATGGAAGGAGGTTTTCACTCAAAATCTCACGATACATGACCCCATTCATTCTTTCCTTTACACGGATCAGTCGTCCTGGTCCCTTTGCAGAAAAACAGCCCCAAAGCATGATGTTTCCACCCCCATGCTTCACAGTAGGTATGGTGTTCTTTGGATGCAACTCAGCATTCTTTGTCCTCCAAACACGACGAGTTGAGTTTTTACCAAAAAGTTCTATTTTGGTTTCATCTGACCATATGACATTGTCCCAATCCTCTTCTGGATCATCCAAATGCACTCTAGCAAACTTCAGACTGGCCTGGACATGTACTGGCTTAAGCAGGGGGACACGTCTGGCACTGCAGGATTTGAGTCCCTGGCGGCGTAGTGTGCTACTGATGGTAGGCTTTGTTACTTTGGTCCCAGCTCTCTGCAGGTCATTCACTAGGTCCCCCCGTGTGGTTCTGGGATTTTTGCTCACCGTTCTTGTGATCATTTTGACCCCACGGGGTGAGATCTTGCGTGGAGCCCCAGATCGAGGGAGATTATCAGTGGTCTTGTATGTCTTCCATTTCCTAATAATTGCTCCCACAGTTGATTTCTTCAAACCAAGCTGCTTACCTATTGCAGATTCAGTCTTCCCAGCCTGGTGCAGGTCTACAATTTTGTTTCTGGTGTCCTTTGACAGCTCTTTGGTCTTGGCCATAGTGGAGTTTGGAGTGTGACTGTTTGAGGTTGTGGACAGGTGTCTTTTATACTGATAACAAGTTCAAACAGGTGCCATTAATACAGGTAACGAGTGGAGGACAGAGGAGCCTCTTAAAGAAGAAGTTACAGGTCTGTGAGAGCCAGAAATCTTGCTTGTTTGTAGGTGACCAAATACTTATTTTCCACCATAATTTGTAAATAAATTCATTAAAAATCCTACAATGTGATTTTCTGGATTTTTTTTCTCTCAATTTGTCTGTCATAGTTGACATGTACCTATGATGAAAATTACAGGCCTCTCTCATCTTTTTAAGTGGGAGAACTTGCACAATTGGTGGCTGACTAAATACTTTTTTCCCCCACTGTATAACTTGTCTGTGTATAGCCGTATATAAGACAACTGCTGGGACTGCCCCAGCAGAGCTTCTGATAGACGTTCACTATGGTGCTTTAAGTTTGTTGGAACCTCTCCAGCGCGCTGACAATAAACAATGATTCATTTAAGATTGACTTTGAGTGTCCCTGTCTAACAATTTCCACAACCATTTGGCGTCACGAATTAGATGATTGATTCTGCCTGCGGAGCTTTCCAGTGGGTGTCTGCAAGGAAACTTGTGTCGCATTTTATGAAGCGTGAGGGAAATTCCTGTCTGACCAAAAGAGGACGAGGACCCGCCCAGACCAGACCCTTACTGTGAGCTGCCCAGGAGGAGACAAATCATCTGAGAACAATTGAGGGACGGCAACTGATTTCAGTAAGTCAATTTAAATGAATTTGTATTAAAAAAAGAAACATAAAGATGTAGAAGGAGGGTACCACTAGCCTACAAAATAACACAAGATGTTTTTGAATACGGGGTGTTGTTAACATGTATGAGAAGCGGCAAGACTATAGAGCCTATAGAGACCACAGCATTTATGACTATATCAACTATTGACACTATGGATGCTGAGGGACTGTAGATGCTGAGGGACTATAGATGCTGTAGAGCAGGGGTGTCAAACGTACGGCCCGCGGGCCGGATCAGGCCCGCAAACGGGTTTAATCCGGCCCGCGAGATGATTCTTTTTTTTTTTTGGTAAAGTATAAAAATGCTCTGCAATTTTTCAATAAAATAAACTGCTGTTCCAATTGCGTCCACTGGATGGCGCAATAGCAATTGTGTTAAGCAAGCAAACTGTTTATACCGGGGCAGAGCAAGTAGGTCAAGCACGTGCAGCCAATGAGCTACTTTGTTTTGCCCGCGATATTTATTACGGCTTCTACTTTTAACATTATTTAACAATATGTCTCTGTCAAGAAAGAGAAAAGTGGACGCAGAGTGCAGAGTGTTCCAAGAAAAATGGTCATCCTATTTATTCACGGAATTGAATGGGAAAGCTGTATGTTTGGTGTGTTCAGAGCATGTTGCAGTGCTGAAAGAATATAACCTTCGTCGCCACTATGTGAGTCTTCATGCCGACAAATATGACAACTTTCAAGGACAGCGGAGATGAGAGAAGGTGAATGAACTGTTGGCGGGTCTGAAGAAACAGCAGCCGAGACATCAGTGATGCTGCAGTGAAAGCTAGCTACCTCATTGCTAATGAAATCGCAGTGGCTTCAAAACCATTTAGTGAGGGTGAATTTGTAAAAACATGCATGATGAAGGCAGCGGAGATTGTGTGCCCTGAAAAGCGGCAGGCTTTTGCAAATATCAGCCTGACAAGAAACACAGTTGCAGACAGGATTTCCGATCTTTCAGTGGATTTGGACAGCCAGTTGAAGCAAAAAGTAAAGTCATTTATTGCGTTTTCGGTTGCAATTGATGAAAGCACGGACATTACAGATGTTGCACAACTGGCCATTTTCATCCGCGGAGTTGATGACACATTGACCGTCACCGAGGAGTTCGTGGAGTTGGTGCCGATGACAGATACAACGACAGCAGCTGATATTTTTACCGCACTCGTCGGCGCGCTGGACAGGGTCGGAGTGGACTGGTCCCGCGCTGTCAGCCTGGCTACAGATGGTGCGCCCTCAATGATCGGGAAAAAAGCAGGCGTTGTGACAAAGTTCAGAGAGAAAGTGCAATCTGCAAATGGAGGACGTGTTTTTTGACTTTTCACTGTATTTTGCACCAGGAGGCTTTGTGTTGCAAGTCATTAAAGATGGATAACGTCATGAAGGTGGTCATCCAAACTGTTAATTTCATCCGATCCAGAAGCCTGAATCACCGTCAGTTTGACAGCCTTCTCAGAGAGAAAGACCACATCTATGGCCTGCCATGCCACACTGAGGTAAGATGGTTAAGCCGAGGTGCTGTGCTGAGGCGTTTCTTTGATTTACGAGAAGAAATTGAACAGTTCATGGAAGAAAAGGGCAAACCATTGTTAGAATTTCATTCCGCAGAATGGATGCAGGACCTTGCATTTATGGAGATGTTACAGAGCACCTGAATAACTTGAACAAACAGCTGCAAGGGCGCAACAGAGTTGTCACGCAGTATTATGACAGCATACGTTCTTTCAAGTTGAAGCTGTCATTGTGGGAGACGCAACTTGCCGGTGGTGATGCAGCTCACTTCCCCTGTCTGAAAAATGTGTGCGTGACCCAACATGTGGCAGACATGAAGCGGTTCAAAGATAAAATAACGGGACTGTTACGGGAGTTTGAGCAACGCTTTCAGATTTATGTTTATGTTTTTATGTTGATGTGCTATTGTTTTTAATTGATTTTATTTGTATATTTAACCTATTCTTGACTCTCTGGTTCTTGCACTTGTTTGGGGAACAGGATTTCATTATTTTTATCTACATTTCTGCCTGAGAAATGACACCCTGATATAGTTCTGTGATCTGTGAAACAGTTCTGTTAATCACTGAGGCATTGTGTGTTTGTGTGTTCTTTTTCTTTAGAATTTTCAAATAAACTTGACGTGTTTTATGATTAATAGTGATGTTGTGCTTGTACTATTTTGGACACACTGTCCTCAGGCTCCAGCTTTATGTTGTATGTTGATCGTATTAAAACAAAGAAAACAATCTGAAGTTGTTGTTTTTGAGTTATATATACACCATGATTTTTCCGGTCCGGCCCACTTGGGAATAGATTTTCCTCCATGTGGCCCCTGAGATAAAATGAGTTTGACACCCCTGCTGTAGAGACTATGGCGACTGTGGAGACTATAGAGGAACCGTTGAAGATACATATGACGTGGAAGAAGGCTAGAGCTAGTCTTAGCGAGAAGACTAGAGCGAGGGCAAGTAACGGTACAATTCCCCGCTGACAGCTGTCTGTAGTCATTTATAAGAGAAATATCTACGTGGTCGGCAGCCACTGGTAGAGAATAGCATAAGGTGCAATCTGTGCTATTTTATATGTATAGTGAAGATACATATGGTGCATAGCAAGTAACGACAAGAGAATCGCTGACAATGCACATGGGGTAATGAGGGAGGTACCGAGTGTGTTTGGGAATAGTACTAAGTGAATGTGGATGTGAAAGTTGTGTGATTGTGAGATATGACATTTTAACTTGATTGAAATTTGGATAACAAGAGCTGATTGATTGAAATGTGGATATTAAGATAATAAGATTGATTGAAATTTGGAAATTATTACTATTAAGATTGAAATTTGGCTGATTGAAATTTGGAGAATAAATTGATTGAAATTATTACTATTAAGATTGGAATTTGGATAATAAGATTGATTGAGAAATGTAGCTATAAATTACTGAGTGAATGAGTGCTGTCAGGGGACTAGCTCCGGTGTGAAAGAGGATTACTGAGTGCGTGAAAGAATGGATACTCAAACCAGTTCTGTGTGAGCTGAGTTTTTAGATCTATAACGTTATCTAGGGGTTCTGTCCACCACCACCCATCGATCTACGGGTAGTGAGCACTGACAGGAGAAGCCATTTAAATATTTGAGAGGTTAACAGCCCCCGGACACTGATGTGAAAGAGATGTGTACCTCTCGGGCTGCTGCGCTGTGATTGTTGCTGTGGTGTGGAGGCGAAAACCTAAAGGGATTCTGTATGGAGATACGAAAGGAGAAAGTACTATTTCCGAATATGCTGTTAAATAGAACACTAGTGAATATTTAAACCCCTGTATGAATAGAACACTGGTGTCGAGGAGGAATGTGTAATGTACTACAATTGTATAATGGGTTACTAGAGATAAAGTAACATAATATTTATATAATGGATTACTAGAGATCTGATGAAGTAACAATATAAATAATAATAATAATAATATACAACTTGCACACCCACACGTAGATGTACATAAGTGGTGTAAAAAGTATTCTGTTCAGAGTGGTCCCTTTACAGTGCCTTGCAAAAGTATTCATCCTGCTTGGCGTTTTTCCTATTTTGTTGCATTACAACCTGTAATTTAAATGGATTTTTATTTGGATGTCATGTAATGGACATACACAAGATAGTCCAAATTGGTGAGGTGAAATGAAAAAAAACTACTTGTTAAAAAAAAAATATTACTGAAAAGGGGTGCGTGCATATGTATTCACCCCCTTTGCTATGAAGCCCCTGAATAAGATCTGGTGCAACCAATTACCTTCAGAAGTCACATAATTAGTTAAATAAAGTCCACCTGTGTGCAATCTGTGTGCATCTGTGTCACATGATCTGTCACATGATCTCAGTATATATACACCTGTTCTGAAAGGCCCCAGAGTCTGCAACACCACTAAGCAAGGGGCACCACCAAGCAAGCGGCACCATGGAGACCAAGGAGCTCACCAAACAGGTCAGGGACAAAGTTGTGGAGAAGTACAGATCAGGGTTGGGTTATAAAAAAATATCCGAAACTTTGAACATCCCACGGAGTACCATTAAATCCATTATTAAAAAATGGAAAGAATATGGCACCACACCAAACCTGCCAAGAGAGGGGCGCCCACCAAAACTCACGGACCAGGCAAGGAGGGCATTAATCAGAGAGGCAACAAAGAGACCAAAGATAACCCTGAAGGAGCTGCAAAGCTCCACAGTGGAGATTGGAGTATCTGTCCATAGGCTTTACGGAAGAGTGGCCAGAAAAAAGCCATTGCTTAAAGAAAAAAATAAGCAAACACGTTTGGTGATCGCCAAAAGGCATGTGGGAGACTCCCCAAACATATGGAAGAAGGTACTCTGGTCAGATGAGACTAAAATTGAGCTTTTTGGCCATCAAGGACAACGCTATGTCTGGCGCGAACCCAACACCTCTCATCACCACGAGAACACCATCCCCACAGTGAAGCATGGTGGTGGCAGCATCATGCTGTGGGGATGTTTTTCATCGGCAGGGACTGGGAAACTGGTCAGAATTGAAGGAATGATGGATGGCGCTAAATACAGGGGAATTCTTGAGGGAAACCTGTTTTAGTCTTCCAGAGATTTGAGACTGGGACGGAGGTTCACCTTCCAGCAGGACAATGACCCTAAGCATACTGCTAAAGCAACATTCGAGTGGTTTAGGGGAAACATTTAAATGTCTTGGAATGGCCTAGTCAAAGCCCAGACCTCAATCCAATTGAGAATCTGTGGTATGACTTAAAGATTGCCTTGAAGAATGGGCAAAAATCCCAGTGGCTAGATGTGCCAAGTTTATAGAGACATACCCCAAGAGACTTGCAGCTGTAATTGCTGCAAAAGGTGGCTCTACAAAGTATTGACTTTGGGGGGGTGAATAGTTATGCACGCTCAAGTTTTATTTCTTGTTTGTTTCTTGTGTGATTCGGACCACGAGAAGGACAGAGAGAGAGAGTGCTGCCCCTGGAGGGGCACCTGTCTCTAGAATATTTTACCTTTTCATTTAAGATTGACTTTGAGTGTCCCTGTGTAAGAATTCCCATGACAGTATGTGTGATGAGGTGATTTTGAAGGAGTCAGGCGCAGGAGGGTAAATCACAGCATAACAGGATTTATTCTGAACCACAGATTTACGCAGCCTGCCCGAACAAGGAGAGGAGGCAGCCTTGGAGGAAGTCGTGACAGTATGTATAGTTTTTTGTGTGCTCTAGGGCAACAGTCTCTAGATGGAATTTGTATTTGCAGTCCTGGCAACTGGAGCTGTTTTGGAACACCATTATTTTTGTCTTACTGAGATTTACTGTCAGGCCCCAGGTTTGACAGAATCTGTGCAGAAGATCTAGGTGCTGCTGTAGGCCCTCCTTGGTTGGGGACAGAAGCACCAGATCATCAGCAAACAGGAGACATTTGACTTCAGATTCTGGTAGGGTGAGGCCGGGTGCTGCAGACTGTTCTAGTGCCCTCGCCAATTCGTTGAAATATATGTTGAAGAGGGTGAGGCTTAAGCTGCATCCCTGTCGCACCCCACGGCCCTGTGGAAAGAAATGTGTGTGTTTTTTTAAAATTTTTACTCCACACTTGTTGTTTGTGTACATGGACTTTATAATGTTGTATGTCTTTCCCCCAACATCACTTTCCATAAATTTGTATAGCAGACCCTCATGCCAAATTGAGTCAAAAGCTTATTTTAAATCAACAAAGCATGAGAAGACTTTGCCTTTGTTTTGGTTTGTTTGTTTGTCAATTAGGGTGTGCAGGATGAATACGTGGTCTGTCGTACGGTAATTTGGTAGAAAGCCAATTTGACATTTTCACTGAGGAAATGTACAAGTCTGCTGTTAATGATAATGCAGAGGATTTCCCCAAGGTTGCTGTTGACACATATCCCACAGTAGTTATTGATGTCAAATTTGTCTCCACTTTTGTGGACTGGGGTGATCAGTCATTGGTTCCAAATATTGGGGAAGATGCCAGAGTTAAGGATGATGTTAAAGAGTTTAAGTATAGCCAATTGGAATTTGTGGTCTGTATATTGTATCATTTAATTGAGGATACCATCAACACCACAGGGCTTTTTGGGTTGGAGGGTTATTTTGTCCTGTAGTTCATTCAATGTAATTGGAGAATCCAGTTGGTTCTGGTAGTATTTAATAGTTGATTCTAAGATTTGTATTTGATCATCTATATGTTTTTGCTGTTTGTTCTTTGTTCTTTGTTATAGGGCCAAAAAGATTGAAGAAGTACATACATCTCCGTTTTGGATAGATAACTCTTCGTGTTGTTGTTTGTTTAGTGTTATCCAATTTTGCCAGAAGTGTTTAGAGTCTATGGATTCTTCAATTATGTTGAGCTGATTTCTGAAGTGCTGTTCTTACTTTTGCCGTAGTGATTCACCATAATTAAGGCGTAGGCTCAGGTTTTCTGGGTCTCTATGTTTTTGGTTGGATAGGTTTCTCAATTTCTTTCTTAGGTTTTTGCATTCTTCATCAAACCATTTGTCATTGTTGTTAATTTTCTTCAGTTTTCTGTTTGACATTTTTAGATTTGATAGGAAAGCTGAGAGGTCAAATATACTGTTTAGGTTTTCTACTGCCAAGTTTACACCTTCACTATTACAGTGAAATGTTTTGTCCAGGAAGTTGTCTAAAAGGGATTGAATTTGTTGTTGCCTAATTGTTTTTTGGTAGGTTTCCACACTACTTTCCTTCCATCTATAGCATATCTTAATATTATTCAGTTCCTTTGGCTTTCATGCCTCATGATTGAGTATTGCTCTGTTCAAGTAGACTGTGATTTTGCTGTGATCTGATAGGGGTGTCAGTGGGCTGACTGTGAATGCTCTGAGAGACTCTGGCTTGAGGTCAGTGATAAAGTAGTCTACTACTGCCAAGATATTAGCTATAGGTGTACCTACCATAGGAGTCCCCTCGAAGCCTACCATTGACTATGTACATACCAAGCGTGCAACAGAGCTGCAGGAGTTGTGACCAGTTTTTGTTGGTTATGTTGTTGTAGTTGTGCCTAGGGGGGCATATGGGGGAGGGAATGCTGTCACCTCCAGGTATGTGTTTGTCCCCCTGTGTTCTGAGGGTGTCAGGTTCTTGTCCAGTTCTGGCATTTAGGTGCCACAGACTAGTACATGTCCCTGGGCCTGGAAATGATTGATTTCCCCCTACAGGATGGAGAAGCTGTGTTCCTTAAATTATGGGGATTCTAGTGGGGGATATAGGTAGCACACAGGAGGACATTTTTCTCTGTTGAGATAATTTCCTTTTGAATTTCTAACCAAAAGTTAAATGTTCCTGTTTTGATTAATTCAACCTCTCTCTCTCTCTTTCTATCTCTCTCTCCCTCTCTCAGTCTCTTCTTCTAACCCCTCAGTCTCTCACCTCTCTCTTTCTCTCTCCCTCTCTCTCAGTCTCTTCTTCTAACCCCTCAGTCTCTCACCTCTCTCTTTCTCTCTCTCCCTCTCTCTCAGTCTCTTCTTCTAACCCCTCAGTCTCTCACCTCTCTCTTTCTCTCTCCCTCTCTCCATGCTGGGAGTGTTTGTTGCATGCTGGGAATTGTTTGTGTGAGTGCTAAGTGCGAGTGTTGTGTAGAGTTAGATATCCTGGGTTTTCCTTTTCTTGGTGATATCCTTTTTTTCTTCCATGCATGATTAAGGTTATTATTTATATTTTCTTGTTGTGGTAGAATTAAGTATATATTTTTTCGTGTCGAAATTACGCTGATTTTGGTGGGGATGGCGGCCCGAATGGGAACGCCGTCCCTGTCACTTCGGCACGGCTTTAGGTGTGTTACTGAAGCTACTGTCACGGTGGAGGAGGTTCTGGTCGCCGTAGGAGAGAAGGTAGGATATGAGAATGTTGCTCATGCGTCATGGATGAATAAAGCGGTGGTGGTATTTCTTAAAGAAGAGCGCCTTGTTGATCGTATGGTTGAGCATGGCGTACTTCTTAAAGGAATGTTTATTCAAGTTACGCCGCTTTTTTCTCCGTCAACAAGGGTAACGATTTCAAATGTTCCGCCGTTTATTCCAAATGAGCTATTGGAGCGCAAGTTATTGCGCTTTGGGAAGTTTGCAAGTTCAATTAAGGTTGTCCCATTGGGTTGCAAACACCCGGCGTTGAAACAGGTTATTTCGTTTTGGCGACAGGTGTTTATGTTTTTGGACTCACCGGAGCAGACTTTGGAGTTAGCGTTTAAAGTCAAGTATGACAATAGACTGTATATGGCTTATGCTAGTACGGGTAGTCAACTGTGTTTTGAGTGTGGGGATGTTGGTCATAAGCGACATGCTTGCCCGAAAAGGGAGAAGGCAGAGGGAGGGGCGCAGGTGGTCCTCGTTATGCCTGGGCCCACTGATGTAGGGAGAGGTGGGCTGACAGCGGTAGAGCAGCCACAAGCATCTGTTGCTGAGGAACAAGTTGTCCGTGTTGAGGGCACAGAGTTGCAACTTGTACCAGAGGGAAATGTTATGCAGCAGAAAAATATTGTTGTTGAAGGTAAGGATGGATCTGAAGGGCCATTTCCTCAGACTGGTGAGGTGCCCAGTACGAGTGCTGGGGTACAGGAGGGGGTTCATGTGGAGCTAATCTCCCAGGTAGTGGAGGAGATGCCCACTACAAGTAATGGGTTACAGGAGAGGGTTCATGTGGAGCTAATCTCCCAGGTAGTGGAGGAGATGCCCACTATGAGTGCTGGGGTACAGGAGGGGGTTCATGTGGAGCTAATCTCCCAGGTAGTGGAGGAGATGCCCACTACAAGTAATGGGGTTCAGGTGGGGCTAGTCTCCCAGGTAGTGGAGGAGATGCCCACTACGAGTAATGGGGTTCAGGTGGGGCTAGTCTCCCAGGTAGTGGAGGAGATGCCTGGTACGAGTGATGGGGTGCAAGTGGGGAGTGTTGAAAGGGATGTGGTAGAGGGGAGTCAGTGGACTGTGGCCTCAGTTGAGGAGGATCAGGAGAAGGATATGGATATCGCTCTTGATACGATATCAGCTGGTGAGGACTAGAGGAGGTAAATTGGTTTCTTGATCAGACTTTTGGGAAATCTGTCAAATTGACAGATTATTTTGATGTTGATAAGTTTGTGAGGTCAGCTGTGATGTTACAGAAGACGGTGGGGTTAGACCAGTTGAGTGAGAAGAAGCGGTTTCGCTTGAGGAAATTTGTTACTGCTGTTGCAGCAGAAAAAGGTGGTGGGAAACGTGGTCAGGTTAAGAGAAAATTTAAATAATGATGATGATTATGCCTCATAGGGTGTTCTATTCTCTTTGTCTGGTTTCTCTGTGGTTTCTTCTGCTTTTCCTTTTTATTTTCTATATGGAGGTACTAAGGGTAGGTTCTCTCAATATTAATGGGGGAAGGGACATGAATAAGAGGGCTTGGGTATTAGAAGTAATAAAACAGAAAAGGCTTAATGTAGTTTTCCTACAGGAGACACATAGTGATGAGGAAAATGAGGTTGACTGGGGTATGTGGTGGGAGGGGCAGCATATACTCAGTCATGGTACTAATTTCAGTGCTGGGGTGGCAATCTTGTTTTCTTCAGGCTTAGGGGTGACTGTGGTATCTACAACAGAGATTGTGGGTCGGGTTTTATTGGTCAAGGTGGATGTTATGGGCTTCTTTTTTCTTTTTGTTGAATGTTTATGCTCCTAATGAGGGTACAGAGCATATTGTTGGTTTTGATAAAATAAAGGAAACCTTAAGACAGTGTGACCAAGAGGGGTGTATGGTTTTAGTGGGGGACTGGAACTGTACAGTGGATTTTACTGTTGATCGCACCGCTGAAGAACCTCACCTGCGGTCAGCCACTTGCCTGTCTGGTCTGTTAACTGAGTTTGAGCTTTCTGATGTGTGGAGAGTAAGGAATGCAAAAGTTAGGCAGTACACATGGCTGAAAGTTAATGAAGGTCATGTCAGTGCAGCAAGGTTAGACAGGTTGTATGTATCTGAGCAATACTGTAGTAGGGTTGGAAGGTGTGACATTACTCCTGTGGGTTTCTCTGATCACCATATTGTCACTGTTGATATTCACTTGTCCTGTCCACGAAGGTCATCATCTTATTGGTATTTTAATGTTAAATTGTTACATGATGTCATGTTTTGTGAAAGGTTGTTGTTGTTTTGGGGAAAATGGAGGGTTACAAAAGGGAATTTTGAGTCCTTGAGACAATGGTGGGAGGTTGGGAAGGCCCAAATACGATTATTTTGTCAACAGTATACTGCTCTGTCTCTAATTGAAGTTAAAAAGACTATCAGGGCCCTTGAACAGGACATCAAATCTATTGAATTGAAGTTGCTCACTCAGAATGACCCCGGACTAGTCATGAACTTACAGGACAAGAAACATGAACTGAGGTCGTTTCTGCATGAAAGAGTGAAGGGTGCCTTGATTAGGTCTTGTTTCGCTTCCCTCAAGGATATGGATGCTCCTAGTGCTTTTTTACCTAGGACAGTCGACATTGCAACGTAAACAGATGGTCTGCCTTCGTCTCCCTGATGGGAAGGTGACCACGGATGACAGTGAAATGCGTCAACATGCCTTGGATTTCTATTCTGCCCTCTATAAGGCAGAGGATTGTGACTCTCTGTGTACTGAACAGTTGTTACACGGCCTTCCTCAATTGGGACCTGAGCAAAGAGTCGCATTGGACTCGAACATTACACTGCAAGAGCTGTCCACAGCAGTTATGCAGCTCTCAACAGGCCGAGCCCCTGGCATTGATGGTTTACCATCTGAGTTTTATAAGCACTTTTGGGGGTCTATTGGGAAGGATTTTTATGATGTGGTGTGTGAATCTTTTCATGAGGGCTCTCTTCCTGTATCTTGTCAACGTGCGGTACTTTCACTGTTGCCAAAAAAGGGGGATTTGGCTCTCATAAAAAATTGGAGACCTGTTGCTTTGCTGTGTGCAGAATATAAAATTGTTTCTAAATGTCTCTCAAACAGGTTGAAAGAGTATCTGGGATTGTTGGTCCACAAGGACCAGTCCTACTGTGTACCTGATCGCTCTATTGTTGACAACTTGTTTTTAATAAGAGATGTTTTAGACATTTGTAAACTGTCTGATGTAAATGTGGGTTTACTTTCTTTGGATCAGGAGAAGGCTTTTGATCGTGTGGACCACCAGTACTTGTTTAAAACAATGAAAGCCTTTGGGTTTGGGGATGTTTTTTTTGTCTTGGATGAATTTACTGTATGCTGGGGCCTCGTGTATGGTGAAGGTGGGGGGTGGTTTGAGTTGCCCCATCCCTGTCCAAAGGGGCATCAGGCAGGGATGCCCAATTTCAGGGCAGTTATATAGTCTGGCGATTGAACCAATGCTTTGTTTTTTAAGAGCGAGGCTTACTGGTTTCTCTGTGCCAGGGGTTATGAAGGGTCCCACGATAGCACTGTCTGCGTATGCAGATGACGTGACAGTTTTTATTACAGGGGGTGAGGATGTTAAGGTTCTCTCAAACACTTTAAAGGTGTATGAGGGGGCCTCCTCAGCTAGAGTCAATTGGGGAAAGAGTGAAGAGCTGTGGGCAGGCCAGCTTCAGATGGGGTCCGCTCCACGGTTACCAGGGGGGCTTCAGTGGGGCAGAGATGGGATGAAGACTTTGGGGTTTTTTCTAGGCTCTGATGTCTTTCAGAAAAAGAACTGGGAGGGTGTAGTGGAGAAAGTGTGTGTCAGACTGTCAAGATGGAAATGGGTGCTGCCCCAGCTGTCTTATAGGGGAAGGGTACTGGTAGCTAATAATCTTGCTGCCTCTACCCTGTGGCACAGACTAATGATTTTGCAGCCACCAAAGGGTCTGATACAAGAGCTTCAGAGGACCCTTGTCAATTTCTTCTGGTCTGGACAACATTGGATTAAAGCTTCAGCCCTGTACTTGCCACTGCACGAGGGTGGGCAAGGCCTGGTGGACATTTCTTCCAGGATCATGGCTTTCCGGCTTCAAGCAGCACAGAGACTGTTGTACAGTGATGGTTCTAGCTGGGTTGACACAGCCTACACATTGATGTGGAGAGCGGGCTGTTTGGGCTTAGACAAGCACCTTTTCCTCTTAAAGCTGGAGGGGGGTGAGTTGCCTGGCCTGACTCCATTTTATGAGTCTGTTATGCAGGCTTGGAGAGTTCTGGTCAAGTCCCGTAAGACCTGCACGCCACCAGGGATGTGGCTTTTTGAAGAGCCTCTTTTTCATAACACTGCCATCCAGTCCCGTGTTCTGGGTTCAGCTAGCCTACGTTCATGCCTGTTAGGCGTGGGGTGTACTAAGCTGGGTCATCTGATGCGGAACAGGAATAGGTCGTTGGAGGAGCTGGGAGAAAGAGCGGGGATCCGATCGTCTTACCTACTGAGGAAGGTCGTCGCTGAGGTCTGTGACTCCTTACCAGTACTTCATCTGCAGTATGTGACTGACACTTCCAATTCTGATCGGTGGAAGGAGGGTCTGGATTATGTGTTCCCTGCACTGATTGTTAGTGCTGCGGCGGGGGCATTCGAGGAGGACGTGGGGATGCTGCTTTCCTTTGATACCCCGGAGCTGGGGGAGTTCAAGGAGGTGGGAAAGAAGGCCATGTACAGAATATGTGTAAAGGTGTCCCATGCCTCTTCCCTGGAAGGGGTAAAATCGACGAGGTGGGCGGGTGTGCTTGGTCCAGGTGCCTCCCCAAAAGGCTGTTGGCGATCATTATACAAACTGCCTATTGATAAGAGGACAGCTGACCTCCAATGGAGGATAATACATGGAGCCATAGCCACCAACATGCATCTGGTACACCTGGATCCTACATTTGGGGAGGAGTGTCCATTCTGTGCTGAGTCTGAAACTCTGGCACATCTGTTTTTACAGTGTCCCAGGTTGGTCGGGATGATTGACCTGATCACTAATTGGTTCTCAACGTTGGGAGAGGTTTTCTCTTCTCAACTGTATATATTTGGGCCAAAGTACAGGTTTAGCCAAAAAGGTGTAGTTGTGTTGCTTACTTTTGTGTTAGGGGCATTAAAATTAGCGATATGGAAGTCCCGAAAGAACAGTATTCGGGGACAGGGGTCTGTGGATGTGGTGGGAATGCTGGAGGGAATGTTGGCAGCGAGAATAAGGGTTGAGTTTGCCTATTATAAACTTGTCAACAATATTGATATTTTTATGAGTATATGGGGTATTCAGAGGCTGTTGTGTTTAGTTACTGTGGAGGAGGAATTTGAGTTGTGTTTTTAATTGATGTGTAACTACGGTTTTGTATGAGTATTTATTGTGTGGTGGGCTCCCAGACCCAATAAAGATTATTTAAAACTCAAACTCTCCCTCTCTCTCAGTCTCTTCTTCTAGCCCCTCAGTCTCTCACCTCTCTCTTTCTCTCTCTCTCCCTCTCACTCAGTCTCTTCTTCTAGCCCCTCAGTCTCTCACCTCTCTCTTTCTCTCTCTCTCCCTCTCACTCAGTCTCTTCTTCTAACCCCTCAGTCTGTCTATTTTGTTTCTCTTATTGCTTTCACATAGGATTTACAGTATTGTTGCATGTAAAAAAAACAACAAAGGGAAATGTTTATGTGACCCCTTTACAAACAGGCCACTTTTTTGCACATTCTTGCCTGCATATGCCTTTTATACCTCTCATGCGCATGCCAGCATGCCAGTGAGGAGTGGTTGTAGTGGTGTGCAGATGTTGGTGGGCATCTATTTTAATAATCCATTGAATATACACCATCAAAAAGAAATCCATTGTTAAATGTTTTAGGCAGGTCCTAAGAAACAATATAAGACTAATAAAATGTATTTTTAAAACAATAGAATGGCACATTTTGAGTTTAATTATGTTAAATCCAAATGAAATAAATCAATAGTTCATTATTTTGTTTATTAAACAGACAAGACACACCTACCCCGATCACAGTCAACACACATATATTTTGTTGTAAGAATATAATGGAATATAAGAGAATAAAATACACAAGAACGGTGGAACCGCTGTCATATAAAAAAAAAAGGTTATATTTTGAAACAGAGCCCAAGACCATGCTTGTATGATCCAATTTTAATCTCTTTCTTACCCTCAATCCACTTTGTTAGGGAGCAGGTGTAGGGTTTTACATTGAGAGTATCTTCATTATGATACCGATAGAAAATAATAGCAACCCTATTTTCAAAAGCATGTGAGTCTCCTGTTCATATTTCACAACCTCCGTGGGCTTTTGGAGTTGCCTATATGCGATCGAGCAAAATAATAGGCCTACGCTTGATTTAGGCTACATTATTGCATGCTATACCACCTCCACTTATTTGCCCAGCCAGAAACCAATTAACCCATACAGGCTAAGATTCAGTGAAACAAAATCATATTGATTGAGACAAGTCAGTGAAGTCACAGGCTTTTGGTCGGGAGTAAGATTAGTCTACTAAGCGACTGCGAGTGAAGAGCTAAATAATCAACTTGTTAAACTACATGGAATGCTGGCAAATGAGCCAACTAGACAAGATGATCATGAGCAGCTTCACCTCAACTTAGCTAACATTTCCCCAGCCTAATTGTAGCTTAACCAATATCCAAATGGAGATTCAGTGAAAATAATCTGACATTGATTGATTTATTAAGACGAGTCCCCATCCTTGTCTCAAAGCAGCGTGATGGCGCTGTCCCAATCAAAACAGTGCTGAAATGATCATCCAGTTGACCAGATGTGGAAAGGATATTGCGTCAAATGTATTACAACGATTGGATGACTTTGGGAGTTTCAGTAAGCAACAGTTTGATACATGCCTTCAATTGCATTAGCCTGCTTTATTCCAATACTTGTGTCATTCAGTGATATTTATTCCAACAGTATTTCTTTATGGATCCATCCAGTTGTGGTTAAGGAAACAGTGCATGCTTAAGTGGTGGGCTATGCAAAGAGATGGGAGAAGTGACATGCCTTGTAAAGTTAAAACTGACATAGTGCGTGCCAATGCCGCCTCAGCATTGCGGCTATGTTTCGTACTAAGCCATAGGCAGAAGTTTACCGAAATTATTACTATGTCATCAGGCGGAAATAAAAGTTGCCGCTTTGATACCGGCAATACCTTTCAGACATAAGGAAAAAGCGGAAAAAAGTTGGCGGTGTGGTAAAGTTGGCTGAAAAACTTCTTAGTATGAAAGGGATATCTCTCTGCCCTCTGTGTCTCTCTCTTTCTATATTTCTCTATTTGTCTGTTTCTCTCTCTCTCTCTGCCCACTCTCTCTCTCTCTCTCTCTCTCTCTCTCCAACATCCTCCCCAGTGACGCGGCCCTATCTCCAGGGCTATCCCTCCTTCCCTCCTCTCCACACCCAGTTTCATGTATTGCTGCGAGCTGTTATTGATAATTTAAGAGGGGTAAAACCCTCAGCAGAAAAACTAAAGCTCACATGCCCCAGCCCGCTTCTATTTTTGATGCACGAACGCACACACACACACACATACACCAGGCCAGTCATGTAGGTCGATGTAGACAGCTCTAACACGCTCTCACAAGCCTCCCTAGAAACACAGACAGGGAAGTCAATTGCTGTTTCCATAAGTGCATGTTTTGTCTGGGCCTGCCTGCTGAGGTGACTGGATTGGATTGACCTGTGGAGAATATGCTGGTGTGAGGCAACCACAGTTACAGCTCTCACACACACACTCCAATAGACAGTGGATGTTTAATAACATTTTCCTGTTTCCCTGTGCACCCCGGCCAAACAATTTCAGACACTGTAAAATCACCTCCTAAATATGGAGGACTAAAAGTGCCACAATTAAATAAATAAATACACCATTAAATAATTACTTAAATGTGTCATTAATTAATTAAATGTGTCATTAATTAATTAAAATTAGAATTAAATACATAAATGTGTAATTAAATGTATCATTAATTAATTCAAATACCGATTCATTTTATGTAAAATACATATATAATTATTTCACTATTTACATTTACATTTAATGATCCTGCATTGCAGTGATTCATGAATTACTTAAAACTGTCAAACTGACCCATCAAAGTCAGTGGGCGGGGCTAACGCGAATCTAGTCTGATCCATTGCTTTGGTCTGAAGTAGAGTAGGCCAACCTGGATAGAGACAATGGAGGATCTCCGTGAACTTTCCAGGGAGTTGGTTAGAGACATTTTAAACTTAGCAGAGGATGTAGAAGCAGGACCTGCTGACCCAGAGCATGTAGCTAGTAAAGCAGAGGAACTTATTGAAGTTGTTGGAGTCATTTCCGCACTTTCCGACGAAGATATCGACCACAGAGTGATTGCAAATCTAGAAGAAGTTGTCCACCGCTTCTCTGGTACCAGGGCACTTCAGGCCCAACACACACAGGGACCGGGGCGTTTGGCGTTTGACATACCGAGTGCAGTTCTGGAGCATCAACTTCTTTGTGGAGTTCCCGCAGTTCAAATTTGCAGCGATGTTCGGTGTGTCAAAGAGGACCATCAGGAGGCGCATGCAACAATACAGTTTAAGGTATTTACACTAAATTCATGAGTTTTCTGTTTATGAATTGCTACTCTCATACACTCGGAAAGAATATGACGTTTAAGGTAACATTACTTGATGTTGTGTTTTTCTTGTTTGTACAGAAAGACAGATCTCTATTCAGCTGTGAATGATGAGGAGTTAGACTGTATTGTAAGTGAAATTCACAAAGTCATCCAAACACCGGCTACAAGCTAATGCGTGGTCACCTGAATGCAAGAGGTGTGCATGTTCCAAGTGAGTAGATAATAATATGGGCATTATTTAAATGTATTTTTAATTTGGAGCTCTGCCCCTTTGAAAGGTGAAGGAAGCCCGCTTATGGAAAGACATCAACCTGTGAGCTGTAGTTTCTACAGTGCATACTATGCAAAGCTGTATTATTTAAAAAAACTGAATAAGTAACATTTCATTTCTCACTGCCTTGGTGACCAAAAATAACAATCTTGTGTAAGGACATGTCAAACTAGTTTTAAGTACAAGACTGATTATGCTTGTCACCCATTCAGGTTCCTGAAGAATATGGGATCGATTGGAACGGACCTCACTGCCTTCATCGAGGCACTGTGTCAGTCCCCGAGGCCATACCATCACATCTTTCAGTCCCTTTCTCAACTGTTTAATTTGGCGCATGGTCCTCCCAACGACCTAAGAGACAGACCGACCCATATTACAGCCCAAATCCTTAACCCAAATTTGACAAAAGTTGGCACAGTAGGAAAAATGTTAATAAACACAAAGTGCTTTATAAAAATCCATTAAAACTCTAGTACTTAAACTCTCGTGTTAACATAACAAGCCAGGGTTCACAACACATTCTATAATTTCAACAAGTACAGCGATGAATTCTGTCACTTAACCAGCAGGAACTCACTGCATGGAGTAGAAGTTTGTTATGTAGCCATCTCCGATTTGTTTTGGTGACTGCCGGAAGATCCCAAGACATGGAAAGATCTGAAACTGTGTCCTTCTGTTCCGGTGTAAGATCTACATGTTCAAGCTAGAATTAAGACCATACAAGTTATTATATCTGCCCAAGCAATATTTTTTACATGGCAAAGTTTCTTTTAGGTTACATACCAGTTCTATGATGCTCCTGATGTGCAGATCAGGACAGTCTTCTGTAACAACAGGAGCCATTGAACAGTACATGAATTACAGCAGGACTTAGTCCTGTGACATGGGGACCATCATGCAGAAAGGTGTGGCCCAACATCCTTCCTGCAACCCGGAAGAGGTTGCTTTCAATAAGTGCCTCTGATGCTGCTGGAACAAGATGGTCAGGTTCACCCTCAAATAGCAGTGTTCGGCCCATTCCTCCTGTAAAGTACCAAGAGAGCAGGGAATAAAGTCACAACAATTAACCTCTTAAATGCATTAAATAAAAATGTATGATAGATAGATAGATAGTTAGATAGATAGATAGATATATTACATCATACTAGTGGCGATTACTTGGCCTGTGGTATTGCTGCTTGTAGAATTCACTTAAACCAAATTGTAGCCTACTCCAAAATGACTTACAGAAGGACCCCAAACCACTTCAAATGCAATTCCCCTGTATACCCTACTACAGACTTACCTGACACAAAACATTGCCCACCGGCCCTCCGCTAAACAGCACATATCCGCGTTCATCAACCACCAGAACGTACGTGTACGCGTGTGTGTGTGTGCGCGCGCATAGAGAGAGGCGGTGTAGAGTGAGTCACGACACAAACAGGTGCTCAGTCAGCGTTGCATGCAGTGTGAGAATGGCAAGCAGCAAGAGCGGCAAAAGCCAATGTGTGCTTCTTTTACCTATATATGTAACGCTATCTTTTGCGTTTATCCAAACGTCGTCAAACTTGGCACTGCACTTACTCGTGACCAGAGCAAGACACCTGTCAAGTTTGAAATCCATCGGACTAACTGAGAGACATGCGCTACAGACAGACATTTCTGCAATTTATAGATGGATTAACCTTCAAAAAATTAGTAAGATACTTACCAAGATCTAGACTGAATCCAAACTGGAGTTTGGATATGATTGTTGTCATAAAGTACCGCATCACTCCCTCTCCGATAGCAACATCACCTGAAATAAAATACTGATAATAACACTGGAAAAAAAGTGGCGGCCTAATACAGGTAACTGGATTTGGTAACATTTAACAAGAAAGGGAGAAAAACTTCTATTGGCTGTAATTCTAGAATAGCATCCTTAATATTGATTATTCCAGATAACAAGAGTATATTGTGCACAATATTCACATACATACATATAACATTTTTATCAATTATATAATTTTGTGCATTCCATTCTCCCATTTAACAATTACATATAAGCTACTTGAGTGGTATAAACTGTACTGATGTATTTATATTATAAATGTTATATTACTTACCAACCAGAGTACAATGAAGTGGACATGCCCATTCTTGCTGCTGTTTATAGAATAAGAGAAGCTCCCGTTCCCTGTCCTCTTCAGAGTCCCTTACATCCATCTTCATTCTAAGTGGTTTCCCAGTTGCATGTTCCCTTAGCAGATTCTCTTTGAAAACTTTGGCAGCTTGAGTGGGTTCTTTAATAAGCTTCCATTCTAAACAAACAACAACAATAAAGTTATCTATTACAGAGAGACATATTGTGAGTTGGCATGTTACCTGCATATACAGATATCCTCTCACTCTACAGAACAGGAGGAAAATTCTGTTCATTTCACTGACAAAACGTGAGACCCAACATCTTCAGAACCTGTCACAACGCTGAGTTGACATAAAAACAGCACTACTAAACAACTACAACTAAATATTAGAAAAATAGAAAAACCCAGTTGCATGTTATTAATTGTCTGTAACTGTATTATCTTATCTAATTATATCCTACAGGTGTTATCTTTCTATTAACTTTTCAGTTACACACAATCTTATAGCAACACTATTGTGATGACACAAACCACTGTCTGTTTCTTTGCGATCCAACTCCTCGTTGACAATCACTGCCGGTTCTACTGCACTCTCAGCTGATGTTTCAGGCCTCACTGGAACACTGTCACTGACTAGGGCTGTCTCACTATCATTTTCTTCACTTTGGCCTCCCTCTTGTTCTCTTTCTGATTCCTGCATGGGTGTCCTTGAAGTTAACACAATTGAAATGATGGTCATACTCGCTTATTTGTGTGCACAACAATAAGAGAGACATATTCCCAAAGAAAATAAATTATGCTACCCTTGCATTGCTTTAAGAAGTACATACCCATTGCAGCTCAATCTGTGCAGCTTCATCTCTGAAAAGGGAACTTCCTTCTGACAAGTGATGCAGGGGATGACTGGACCAGAGGCAGGACGTGAGCTCTCCTAACAACAACAACAACAAATGGCTTTTAATTAATGATTAAAAGTCACCAGTAATCTTTGTTTTGATTATGTATTAAACTAAGTCTCTGTAAATGTATGTACACAATCTAAGGGTAGATCCTGTTGAAGTGGACGTATGTAGATTGTAGCCTGTCCAATCATCGTCGATGGATCTTTCAGATAGGCAAGGGTGTATCCAGTGCTGGGACACTGAAGCAACGCAAGATTTAGACTGCGAGTAGATCCTACAAGTTTTAGAAATTCAAAGCCTCCCCCTTGTTGGAGCTTCGGAAACACTTCCATCAGTTTATTTGTTATAACCATGGGATCGTGGTCATTCCCTGGAGAAAAAAACAAAACAAAATCATAACTCACCTCACCTTAAATTAAGCAAATAAGCCTGTGATAACTATTATTGACACTATGAACACCAATTAAGTTTGAGTCACTATAAAAAGAAATGCAAATAATTTCAACAAGCCACAGACAGTACAAACTTTTTTTACTTTTGGTAAATGCCTAGTTTCGCACTGACCTGAAAATGTTACTTTTTGCTCTCCAAGTCCTGAAGTAAGAAGTTCAGCTTTAAACAGTACGCTTGGAATTTTATCCGCATTGTGGTCAGCCAAACAACAGACAGTGTGTGTGTAGCTTCTTCGGCTAACTTGGACTTGTGCTGGTCGTCTCGTCATATTCCTTCTGGCTCCAATGTTATATGGCGCAAAGAGCCTTGCTACCTCCGCTGCAACACAGAAAAACGTAACAGCTCAATGGTCACCAGTCAGCTAAAACAGCCTCTACTTCTATCTTGGGATGCTCAAGCCAGCTAACACCATTTAGCCGATTAGCGAACTAGCTAGGTTTATGCTTCCCCCCCATTAACAATAAACGTGTCACGCACGAAGCATCATAATACCGCATGCAAATACATGTTCGAGTCGATCTAATTTAACCTACACGTGTGTCCCGAATCATTAAATAGTAGCACACCTGGCTAACATGAAATTACTTAGCTTACCTTGGACAGGTGTACGTGATTGAGCGGCCGGTATCTGCTGTGACTGAGCTGCCGGAGTCACCGGTGCCGCGGGAGACGTTGGACTTCTGCTCAGAGCTTCCTCAATCAAATTCGCTGCTTCTTTCAGCAGCTCCGGGCAACTTTTAGACATTTTGTCCTGCACCTCACACAGCGTCTCAACATTGGGGCTAGCAGGACCGAGTCTTCTCTTGATTTTTAGCCGTTGCAATGAAAGTACTGTTTAACCGTGTAACTAAACCAACGTAGAGGTGAATAGCGCCACCCAGTGTATTGGAATGTGTTCAGTAGCTCTGCATCAATCCATTATCCGGAATTGATTTGTCTTGGCTTGATGCAGAGGGTAACCAATCAGGCGTTAGGTTCCGCCTACCAACTTTTGATGGGTCAGTTTGACAGTTTTAAGTAATTCATGAATCACTCCAACGCAGGACCATGAAATGTAAATGTAAATAGTGAAATAATTATATATGTATTTTACATAAAATGAATCGGTATTTGAATTAATTAATGATACATTTAATTACACATTTATGTATTTAATTCTAATTTTAATTAATTAATGACACATTTAATTAATTAATGACACATTTAAGTAATTATTTAATGGTGTATTTATTTATTTAATTGTGGCACTTTTAGTCCTCCATACCTAAAGAGGACGTAGTGGTGTATTATATTTACACACTATAAAATCACCTCCTAATGAGGACGTAGTAGTGTATTATATTTACACACTGTAAAATCACCTCCTAATGAGGACGTAGTGGTGTATTATATTTACACACTGTAAAATCACCTCCTAATGAGGACGTAGTGGTGTATTATATTTACACACTGTAAAATCACCTCATAAAGAGGACGTAGTGGTGTATTATATTTACACACTGTAAAATCACCTCCTAATAAGGACGTAGTGGTGTATTATATTTACACACTGTAAAATCACCTCCTAAAGAGGACGTGGTGGTGTATTATATTTACACACTGTAAAATCACCTCCTAATGAGGACGTAGTGGTGTATTATATTTACACACTGTAAAATCACCTCCTAATGAGGACGTAGTGGTGTATTATATTTACACACTATAAAATCACCTCCTAATGAGGACGTAGTGGTGTATTATATTTACACACTGTAAAATCACCTCCTAATGAGGACGTAGTGGTTTATTATATTTACACACTGTAAAATCACCTCCTAATGAGGACGTAGTGGTGTATTATATTTACACACTGTAAAATCACCTCCTAATGAGGACGTATTGGTTTATTATATTTACACACTGTAAAATCACCTCCTAATGAGGACGTATTGGTGTATTATATTTACACACTGTAAAATCACCTCCTAATGAGGACGTAGTGGTTTATTATATTTACACAGTGTAAAATCACCTTCTAATGAGGACGTAGTGGTGTTATATGACAGAAGGAGGGTTAAGTTCTCTCATACTATAGTTATGAGCCCAGGGCAATTAAAGAGCAACCAGTGTGTTTATCATACAAGCCAAGTGAGAAAATAACCTCAATATTCCTTGTTTAGTCTGTACATTAATCAGTGTGTAATGAATACTCGGATAGAGTGGTAAGATCCAATCGCAGAATTGCGATGCTTTATTAGAGTACAGACAAGGGAATAGCTTAATCGTGGTCGGGCGAGCTGTGGTCAAAACCGGGCCAGGCAGAGACAGGCAGAGGTACCAAGGGAGCGGGCGTAGACGTAGTCGAGGGCACAGGCACAGGGTCAGAGTACGGTAATCAGTATTTTCGGCTGATGAGTCGTGTAGTTCGAGTGATTCCGGGATGACCAGATCCCAGCGACGTGTGGCACCATTCCATCAGTTGAGGTCGAAGCGGAGCTGGTACAAACACCTTTGACACCGGGGTTTCTGGAGGGGCTGGTTCCGCTTGTAGGCTCTCCTGAATAGTGTCATCGATAGCCCACCTCACAGGACCAGCACGGCAACTCATGGGGAGTATAGGTTCTGGTTCCACGGGTCTTTCCGCGCGCTCGAACCGTCGGGAAGCGCGTCCGCCTTACCATTCTTGGACCCGGGGATATAAGAGACAGTGAATCGGAAACGGTTGAAGAATAAAGACCACCTTGCCTGTCGGGAGTTCAGTCGTTTAGCACTGTGAAGATACTCCAGGTTGCGGTGGTCCGTGAGCACTTGGAACGGATGCTCTGCTCCCTCCAACCAATGTCACCACTCCTCCAGTGCTAACTTCACCGCCAGTAATTCACGATTACCCACGTCGTAGTTCTGCTCGGCCGAATTCAGTTTCCTTGAAAAGAAAGCACAGGGTCGTGATTTAGGCGGCTCACCTTGGCGTTGGGATAACACGGCTCCCACTCCAACCTCCGAGGCGTCCACTTCCACGATAAATGGCAAGGTAGGGTCCGGCTGACATAAAATAGGAGCGGTGGTAAAGCGTTGTTTCAACGTCTCAAACGCACGCACTGCCTCCTACGTCCTGTTCAGACCGCGACCCTTGTAGCTGGTCATCGCCGACAGGGGAGCTGCGGTTGTGCTGAAATTACGCACGAACCGTCTATAGTAATTGGCAAACCCTAAGAATCTCTGGAGCTCTTTCACCGTCTGGGGTTGAGGCCAGTCTTGTACCGCTTGCACCTTGGATTCATCCAGTTTAACCCCGTCGGGAGTGAGTATGGCCCCAAGGAAGGAAATCGTCGTGACATGGAATTCACTCTTTTCTGCCTTCACGAACAGAGAATGTTGTAGGAGCCGATCCAGAACCTGTCGTACATGGAACACATGTTCACTCAGAGAGTTAGAATAGATTAGGATGTCAATGTACACTATAACAAAGCGATCAATCATGTCCCTGAAAATGTCATTCATGAACGCCTGGAATACTGAGGGCGCGTTGGTAAGTCCATAGGGCATGACACAATATTCATAGTGTCCTCGATGTGTGATGAAGGCGGTCTTCCATTCATCCCCTTCTCTAATGCGCACCAGATTGTACGCACTCCTGAGGTCCAGTTTACTGTAGATAGAGGCCTGCCCCACCTGCTCGAGGGCTGCTGGGATCAAAGGAAGAGGGTAACGATTTTTGATGGTAATATCGTTCAAACCTCAATAGTCTATACAAGGACACAGTCCGCCATCCTTTTTCTTCACGAAGAAAAAACTGGATGCGGCGGGAGACGTAGATGGGCGAATGGCCCCTTGCTGTAGCGCCTCATCAATATACTTGCTCATCGATTCTCGTTCCGGCTGTGACAAAGGGTAGATTCTTCCACGAGGAGGTGTGGCCCCGGATAGCAGATCAATCACGCAATCCCAGGCCCGATGAGGTGGTAACACGGTAGCCCTCTCCTTGGAGAACACCTGCGCGTAATCCTGGTATTCTGTAGCTGGTCCTCTGTAGCTCAGCTGGTAGAGCACGGCGCTTGTAACGCCAAGGTAGTGGGTTCGATCCCCGGGACCACCCATACACAAAAAAAATGTATGCACGCATGACTGTAAGTCGCTTTGGATAAAAGCGTCTGCTAAATGGCATATTATTATTATTATTATTCTGTTGGAACAACAGTAGACACCGCACCCTGCGCATCCTCCACAGTAGACGTTTTGCACGGTAAATTGAGGCACTCTGCCCTACATACCTCACTCCAAGCAGTGATATCGCCAGATTTCCAGGAGATGACCGGATCATGGGTGACGAGCCAGGGGTGGCCGAGAACTAGCGGCTCCCGTGGAGCGGAGATGACGAACAAAATGATGTTCTCATGGTGTATGGAGCCCACTTGTAACTTGATTACCTCTGTACGGTGCGTAATGAACCCAGTGCCCATGGGCTCACCGTCTAGCGCGTTGACTCGCAGGGGAGGTTGAATTGGGATAAGTTGAACTCCCAATTCCTCAGCGAGACACATGTCCAGAAAACTGGCAGCCGCTCCGGAATCAATAAGACCTTCCAACCTGCGCACTTTCTCTCCGACAGATAAGGTAACTGGCACATACATTTGTTTAGATGTAATGTTGAAAACTTGAGTCTCACTCACCGGTTTGGCAGTTCCGAGGCGATATCCTGGGGTACGGTTTGGTCGTACCGGACATTGACGAACGAAATGACCCGACTGACCACAATACAGGCATAGTCCATCTTGCCGACGTTGTTGTCTCACCGAACTTTGTAAGGGCGACCGTCCCAGTTGCATGGGTTCCTCCTCAGATTCTCTCCTCCACTCTGTCAATTGCTTAGGACCTGTGACCGAGGGCTCCCGGACTGCGGATACCCTGTGTTGCACTATCAAATTATCAATAGCGATGGCTATGTTGATAAATTCATGTAGCGCAGTGATATCTCCCCGACAGGCCAACTCAGTCTGTACTTCTTGGCGCAGCCCTCTTCGGAAAACGGTGAGCAAAGCCGTCTCGCTCCAGCCGCTACCAGCTGCTATGGTCCGAAACTCTAAGGCGTAATCGGCTACTGTGCGACGGCCCTGCTGAAGTTCGCATAGTTGGTCTCCCACGCTACGCCCAGATACTGGGTGGTCGAACACCTCTTGAAACAGTCTCTTAAACTGAACTTCTGCATTCAACTCGGGGACCTCAGCTGCCCAAAGCGCAGTAGCCCAATCCAGTGCTCTTCCCGTTAGCAGAGAAATCATGAAATCCACCCTGCTACGGTCATCGGGAAACATAGTGGATCCATGGTAGTGGCGAGGTATTCTGTAATGAATACTCGGACAGAGTGGTAAGATCCAATCGCAGAATTGCGATGCTTTATTAGAGTACAGACAAGGGAATAGCTTAATCGTGGTCGGGCGAGCTGTGGTCAAAACCGGGCCAGGCAGAGGTACCAAGGGAGCGGGCGTAGTCGTAGTCGAGGGCACAGGCACAGGGTCAGAGTACGGTAATCACTGGGATAGACAAGCAGAGGATTAAGCAATTCGGGGAGTCAAACAACGAGGCACAGGTCTGGTACACTGGTAATCAAAACAAACTATCTCTCTCTCTCTCTCTCTCTCTCTGAACAAAACACTTAGCAAGTCACAAAGGAACAATACCTCGCACCGACTGAACTTCTGAGCACACCTTATATCCTACACTAATTACTGACAGGTGTGCTCAGAACTCAGGTGAACCAGATCGAGTCTGATGACTCCCCCTCTCTGTAGATCGGGGAAGTGTCAGACTCTGTCTAGACCCAGCCAACCCCCGATCCCTTACACAGTGGTGTAAAGTACTTAAGTAAAAATACTTTAAAGTACTACTTAAGTAGTTTTTTGGGCAACTTTTACTTTATTACATTCAAAAAGAAATTAACATACTTTTTACTCCATACATTTTCCCTGACACCTAAAAGTACATTTTGAATGCTTAGCGGGACAGGAAATGGTCCAATTCACACACTTACTAAGATAAAATCCCTGGTCATCTCTACTGCCTCTGATCTGATGGACTCACTAAACACACATGCTTCGTTTGTAAATTATGTGTTGGAGTGTGCTCATGGCTAGCCTTAAATTAAAAATAAAATTTAAAAAATGTTGCCGTCTGGTTTGCTTAATATAAGGAATTTGAAATTATTTATACTTACTTTTGATACTTTAGTATATTTAAGAAATTACATTTACTTTTGATACTTAAGTATATTCAAAACCAAATACATTTTGACTTTTACTCAAGTAGTATTTTACTGGGTGAAATTCATTTTTACTTGAATCATTTTCTATTAAGGTATCTTTACTTATACTCAAGTATGATAATTGGGTACTTTTTCCACCACTGACATTAATCTTTCATCTTACTATAGTCTCTTCTTTGACAATTTGGTGGCAAATATCTCATTCTACAACACTATTAAAGGTACCCTCATAAAGGCCTACTAAGGTATTTAGCACCGCAATTATATTTATTCGGTGAGAGCAGGAATTAAACGTATTCTATGATAAAGAGGTCCCGTTCAACCTGGTGAGCAAATTACCTTTTCAACCAGAGAGCCATGCCTTGTTGTGAAGACAAGTGGATTAAAGTTCAGGACGGAGCTGCCCAGGAGGATGGATGGCCTGACCTTTGACCCTAACCTCTTCATGGCTCTCCGAGGTTGATCTCAGTGTTGATCAGGTGCAGTGGACTGAAGCTCTGAGCTGAGATTTAATTAACACTCCTAGGACATTCCTATGACTTTGCCTGGAGAGTAAGAGGGATAGAGCGAGAGGGGGGTGGGGGGGGGGAGATAGAGAGAAAGAGAGAGGGGGGTGGGGGGGGGAGATAGAGAGAAAGAGAGAGGGGGGGAGAGATAGAGAGAAAGAGAGAGAGGGGGAAAGAGAGGCATGAGAGAGAGACGGGGAGAGAGAGAGGCAATAGAGAGAAAGAGAAAGAGGGGTAGGAGAGAGAGCACGAGGGAGAGAGAGACCTCAACTGGTTCAGACCTTTTCATTATCCAGCGCTTTTTTATTTTTTATTTTATTTCACCTTTATTTAACCAGGTAAGCCAGTTGAGAACAAGTTCTCATTTACAACTGCGACCTGGCCAAGATAAATCAAAGCAGTGCGATAAAAACAACAACACAGAGTTACATATGGGGTAAAACAAAACATAAAGTCAAAAATACAACAGAAAAAAGATATACAGTGTGTGCAAATGTAGCAAGTTATGGAGGTAAGGCAATAAATAGGCTATAGTGCAAAATAATTACAATTAGTATTAACACTGGAATGATAGATGTGCAAGAGATGATGTGCAAATAGAGATATGGGGTGCAAATGAGCAAAATAAATAACAATATGGGGATGAGGTAGTTGGGTGGGCTGATTTCAGATGGGCTGTGTACAGGTGCAGTGATCGGTAAGGTGCTCTGACAACTGATGCTTAAAGTTAGTGAGGGAGATAAGAGTCTCCAGCTTCAGAAATTTTTGCAATTCGTTCCAGTCATTGGCAGCAGAGAACTGGAAGGAATGGCGGCCAAAGGAGGTGTTGGCTTTGGGGATGACCAGTGAGATATACCTGCTGGAGCGCATACTATGGGTGGGTGTTGCTATGGTGACTAATGAGCTAAGATAAGGCGGGGATTTGCCTAGCAGTGATTTATAGATGGCCTGGAGCAAATGGGTTTGGCGACGAATATGTAGTGAGGACCAGCCAACAAGAGCGTACAGGTCACAGTGGTGGGTAGAATATGGGGCTTTGGTGACAAAACGGGTGGCACTGTAATAAACTACATTCAATTTGCTGAGTAGAGTGTTGGAGGCTATTTTGTAAATGACATCGCCGAAGTCAAGGATCGGTAGGATAGTCAGTTTTACGAGGGCATGTTTGGCAGCATGAGTGAAGGAGGCTTTGTTGCGAAATAGGAAGCCTATTCTAGATTTAACTTTGGATTGGAGATTCTTAATGTGAGTCTGGAAGGAGAGTTTACAGTCTAACCAGACACCTAAGTATTTGTAGTTGTCTACATACTCTAGGTCAGACCCGTCGAGAGTAGTGATTCTAGTCGGGTGGGCGGGTGCCAGCAGTGTTCGATTGAAGAGCATGCATTTAGTTTTACTAGTGTTTAAGAGCAGTTGGAGGCTACTGAAGGAGTGTTGTATGGCATTGAAGCTCGTTTGGAGGTTTGTTAACACAGTGTCCAATGAAGGGCCAGATGTATACAAAATGGTGTCGTATGCGTAGAGGTGGAAGAAGAGTGTCACCAGCAGCAATAGCGACATCATTGATATACACAGAGAAAAGAGTCGGCCCAAGAATTGAACCCTGTTGCACCCCCATAGAGACTGCCATAGGTCCAGACAACAGGCCCTCCGATTTGACACATTGAACTCTATCTGAGAAGTAGTTGGTGAACCAGACGAGGCAGTCATTTGAGAAACCAAGGCTATTTAGTCTGCCAATAAGAATGCGGTGGTTGACAGAGTCGAAAGCCTTGGCCAGGTCGATGAAGACGGCTGCACAGTACTGTCTATTATCGATCGCGGTTATAATATCGTTTAGGACCTTGAGCGTGGCTGAGGTGCACCCATGACCAGCTCAGAAACCGGATTGCATAGCGGAGAAGGTACGGTGGGATTCAAAATTGTCGGTGATCTGTTTGTTAACTTGGCTTTCAAAAACTTTCAAAGGCAGGGCAGGATGGATATAGGTCTGTAACAGTTTGGATCTAGAGTGTCACCCCCTTTGAAGAGGGGGATGACCGCAGCAGCTTTCCAATCTCTGGGGATCTCAGACGTTACGAAAGAGAGGTTGAACAGGCTAGTAATAGGGGTTGCGACAATTTCGGCGGCTAGTTTTAGAAAGAAAGGGTCCAGATTGTCTAGCCCAGATGATTTGTAGGGGTCCAGATGTTGCAGCTCTTTCAGAACATAGGCTGTCTGAATTTGTGTGAAGGAGAAGCGGGGGGGGGCATGGGCAAGTTGCAGCGGAGGGTGCAGAGCTAGTGGCCTGGGTACTGGTAACCAGGTGGAAAGCATGGCCAGCCGTAGCAAAATGCTTGTTGAAATTCTCGATTATTGTAGATTTATCGGTGGTGATAGTGTTTCCTAGCCTCAGTGCAGTGGGCAGCTGGGAGGAGGTGCTCTTATTCTCCATGGACTTTACAGTGTCCCAAAACTTTTTGGAGTTAGTGCTACAGGATGCACATTTCTGTTTGAAAAAGTTAGCCTTTGCTTTCCTAACTGCTTGTGTATATTGGTTCCTATGTTGGTTCCTGACTTCCCTGAAAAGTTGCATATCGTGGGGGCTATTTGATGCTAATGCAGTACGCCACAGGATGTTTTTGTGCTGGTCAAGGGCAGTCAAGTCTGAGGAGAACCAGGGGCTATATCTGTTCTTAGTTCTGTATTTTTTGAATGGGGCATGTTTATTTAAGATTGAGAGGAAATTACTTTTAAAGAACAACCAGGCATCCTCTGCTGATGGAATGAGATCTATATCCATCCAGGATACCTGGGCCAGGTCAATTAGGAAGGCCTGCTTGCTAAAGTGTTTTAGGGAGCGTTTGACAGTGATGAGGGGTGGTCGTTTGACCGTGGACCTGTTACGGACGCAGGCAATAAGGCAGTGATCGCTGAGATCCTGGTTGAAGACAGCGGAGGTGTATTTAGAGGGTAAGTTAGTCAGGATGATATCTATGAGGGTACCCATGTTTACATATTTAGGGTTGTACCTGGTAGATTCGTTGATAATTTGTGTGAGATTGAGGGCATCTAGTTTGGATTGTAGGATGGCCGGGGTGTTAAGCATATCCCAATTTAGGTCACCAAGCAGTACGAACTCTGAGGAAAAATAGGGGGCAATCAATTCACATATGGTGTCCAGGGCACAGCTGGGGGCTGAGGGGGATCTGTAGCAAGCGGCAACAGTGAGAAACTTATTTCTGGAAAGGTGAATTTTTAGAAGTAGAAGCTCAAACTGTTTGGGCACAGACCTGGATAGTATGATAGAGCTCTGCAGGCTATCTCTACAGTAGATTGCAACTCCACCCCCTTTGGCAGTTCTATCTAGACGGAAAATGTTGTAGTTGGGGATGGAAATTTCAGAATTTTTGGTGGCCTTCCTAAGCCAGGATTCAGACACTGCTAGAACATCAGGGTTGGCGGAGTGTTCTAACGCAGTGAATAACTCAAACTTAGGAAGTAGGCTTCTGATGTTAACGTGCAGAAAACCAAGGCTTTTACGGTTACAGAAGTCAACAAATGATAGCTCCTGGGGAGTAGGAGTGATACTGGGGGCTGCAGGGCCTGGGTTAGCCTCTACATCACCAGAGGAACAGAGGAGGACTAGAATAAGGATACGGCTAAAGGCTTTAAGAACTGGTCTTCTAGTGCGTTGGGTACAGAGAATAAAGGGGGCAGATTTCCGGGCATTGTAGAAAAGATTCAGGGCATTATGTAAAGACAAGGATATGGAAGGATATGAGTACAGTGGAGGTAAACCTAAGCGTTGGGTAACAATGAAAGAGATAGCATCACTGGAGGCACCGATTGAGCCGGTCTCGGCGTGAATGGGGGGTGGAACAAAATAACTATTTGAGGCAGTTTGAGAGGGACTTGGGGTTCTACAGTGAAATTGTATAATAAGAACTAACTGGAACGGCAATAGGCAAGGCATATTGACATGGGAGAGAGGCATAAAGCAATCACAGGTGTTATTGGAGAGAGCTAAGACAACAACTGGTAATGGCAATAAAGTTTGGGCTGAGGCTAAACAGAATAAACAGGACAGGTTACCGTGTAAAGGAACAGTCCAGCAGGCATCAGCTGTGCAGCTGAGTGATCATAATGTCCAGTGAACAGCAATATGTGAGTCCGAGAGCAGTTCAAATTGGTGCTTCAGCACAGCGAGCAGGAAGCACGGTTGTAGTTTGCATGTGCTAGCGGGCCGGGGCTAGCAGATGGATCATTGTGGTCGTCGCAACGGGAAGCCTGTTGAAACCACAGACGATTACGTTGGCAGACCAGTCGTAATGGATCGGCAGGTCTCCGTGTCGACTCTAGGAGGTTCCGTCCGGTTGACAGAGAGGTAGATAGCCGGGAGATGTGCTTGACTCAAGGCTAGCTCAAGGCTGATTAGCCAACAACAACGTTCATTTGGTTGCAGCTAGCTACAGTGGGGAGAACAAGTATTTGATACCCTGCTGATTTTGCAGGTTTTCCTACTTACAAAGCATGTAGAGGTCTGTAATTTTTATCATAGGTACACTTCAACTGTGAGAGACGGAATCCTGAAATCCTGAAAATCACATTGTATGATTTTTAAGTACTTAATTTGCATTTTATTGCATGACATAAGTATTTGATCACCTACCAACCAGTAAGAATTCCGGCTCTCACAGACCTGTTAGTTTTTCTTTAAGAAGCCCTCCTGTTCTCCACTCATTACCTGTATTAACTGCACCTGTTTGAACTCGTTACCTGTATAAAAGACACCTGTCCACACACTCAATCAAACAGACTCCAACCTCTCCACAATGGCCAAGACCAGAGAGCTGTGTAAGGACATCAGGGATAAAATTGTAGACCTGCACAAGACTGGGATGGGCTACAGGACAATAGGCAAGCAGCTTGGTGAGAAGGCAACAACTGTTGGCGCAATTATTAGAAAATTGAAGAAGTTATAGATGACGGTCAATCACCCTCGGTCTGGGGCTCCATGCAAGATCTCACCTCGTGGGGCATCAATGATCATGAGGAAGGTGAGGGATCAGCCCAGAACTACACGGCAGGACCTGGTCAATGTCCTGAAGAGAGCTGGGACCACAGTCTCAAAGAAAACCCTTAGTAACACACTACGCCATCATGGATTAAAATCCTGCAGCGCACGCAAGGTCCCCCTGCTCAAGCCAGCGCATGTCCAGGCCCGTCTGAAGTTTGCCAATGGGTTCAGGTCTGGAGACTGGCTAGGCCACTCCAGGACCTTGAGATGCTTCTTACGGAGCCACTCCTTAGTTGCCCTGGCTGTGTGTTTCGGGTCGTTGTCATGCTGGAAGACCCAGCCACGACCCATCTTCAATGCTCTTACTGAGGGAAGGAGGTTGTTGGCCAAGATCTCGCGATACATGGCCCCATCCATCCTCCCCTCAATACGGTGCAGTCGTCCTGTCCCCTTTGCAGAAAAGCATCCCCAAAGAATGATGTTTCCACCTCCATGCTTCACGGTTGGGATGGTGTTCTTGGGGTTGTACTCATCCTTCTTCTTCCTCCAAACACGGGGAGTGGAGTTTAGACCAAAAAACTATATTTGTGTCTCGTCAGACCACATGACCTTCTCCCATTCCTCCTCTGGATCATCCAGATGGTCATTGGCAAACTTCAGACGGGCCTGGACATGCGCTGGCTTGAGCAGGGGGACCTTGCGTGCGCTGCAGGATTTTAATCCATGATGGCGTAGTGTGTTACTAATGGTTTTCTTTGAGACTGTGGTCCCAGCTCTCTTCAGGACATTGACCAGGTCCTGCCGTGTAGTTCTGGGCTGATCCCTCACCTTCCTCATGATCATTGATGCCCCACGAGGTGAGATCTTGCATGGAGCCCCAGACCGAGGGTGATTGACCGTCATCTATAACTTCTTCAATTTTCTAATAATTGCGCCAACAGTTGTTGCCTTCTCACCAAGCTGCTTGCCTATTGTCCTGTAGCCCATCCCAGTCTTGTGCAGGTCTACAATTTTATCCCTGATGTCCTTACACAGCTCTCTGGTCTTGGCCATTGTGGAGAGGTTGGAGTCTGTTTGATTGAGTGTGTGGACAGGTGTCTTTTATACAGGTAACGAGTTCAAACAGGTGCAGTTAATACAGGTAATGAGTGGAGAACAGGAGGGCTTCTTAAAGAAAAACTAACAGGTCTGTGAGAGCCGGAATTCTTACTGGTTGGTAGGTGATCAAATACTTATGTCATGCAATAAAATGCAAATTAAGTACTTAAAAATCATACAATGTGATTTTCAGGATTTCAGGATTCCGTCTCTCACAGTTGAAGTGTACCTATGATAAAAATTACAGACCTCTACATGCTTTGTAAGTAGGAAAACCTGCAAAATCGGCAGTGTATCAAATACTTGTTCTCCCCACTGTAGTTGCGATTATCCAGTGTTAAAGGTCCAGTGATTCAGTGATTCCGGCAGAAAATCAGATAGGTTCTGGGTCGATAACTCGCTGTGCAGACAGTGCAGACTGGCCGATAATAGTCCAGGCTAGAGCTGGCTGGTAGGTAGTGCAGGCCACGGACAATGGAGAAAAAGCCGCTAACGGTGGCTAATAGCAAGTAGCTAGTTAGCTGGTTAGCTGGCTACTCCCGTCCGGTAGACAGAGAGGTAGATAGCCGGGGCTAGCTCAAGGCTCAAGGCTAACTGGTGCTACGGGGGCAGTGGTGATTAGCCTACAGCAACATCCATTCGACATCCATTCGGTTGCGGCTAGCTAGATCCGGTGTTAAGGTCCAGTGATTCAGTTATTCCGGCCGAAAATCCGATGTTCTGGGTGAAAAGTTGAGCCGGATCCGGCACCTCTCAGTTTTGGACTGTTTTGTTCCAGAACCCATTTGCCAAGATTCGGTACCTCTCGTGGCATGAAAAATTATTTTCACTGTTTTCAATGTACAAATTAGACTAAAAGCAATCAGAGTTAATTGAAGTTGACTCCTCTGTAATTCTCCTGCCCCCTTAAAAAACGTAATGTGAAAACCGGGTTTAGCCTATGGTTTGCGCAATATTGTAGCCTATACAGACCAACTCGTGGCCATTGCTGTGGTGAGACAGAGAAGCATGCCTGTAGGCCTATCTCTCACAGAACTAGAATGAGATTCACTTTATATGATCTCTCTCCCTCTCTCTGCTCTGATAGACATGAGCATGCAATCCTCATCTCTCCAGCGTTGCACTTCATCATTTATTTCCTTATAGAATCATAGGAAAGGGGAAGGGTGCTGGTGGTGCTGCAGCACCCCTGATAAATTGAAATACATTTGACAAAGTTATAGAATGACTACTGCCTGTTCAGATAGAAATTAAATAATTCAGAATACTACACCAGAAATAGGCCTATAAAGTAGCCTGTCATTTCGATCATTTGTGAGCTATTAAGAAAGATTCTGCTTAAGTCTCCAGTTATCTAAAATGATGTAGAATTGCATGAAATGTGTTTATAAAAGGCCACATTTTTCCCTGACCCTAGGCTACAAAAATGTTTGTCCCATGTGTGCAACTTCTGCGAGCGCCTCTACTGCTCTATGCCAGTATGCAAAAGCGATGATAATGTATGCAATACAGTACTTTATTATAAAGGTGATTTTTTAAAATTAATTCCGGTACCTCAGAGCCCCCCAGGTCACCCGTCTCTCAGGCTCACTTTTTGTTCAGGCACCTCCCAATTTACAAATTAAGCACTGTGATTATCACTCCATTGACTGGAGTGATAATTGAAACTATTTAGGTACGAAACTGAATAGTGATGAATGTCAACAATATCTGCCTAGTAATTTAAAGAGGTGTATTGTTTTAATTTTAAGACCTCAAATGCCAGCCAGAGCAGATCAAACAACTGTAAAAGACATTAACAATTGAAACAGTCTCAGACATGTAGGAATGCTGTCTCTAATCTCCTTCACACCATTGTGGTCTTCCATGTCTTCCTACCACATGATAGTCTGTAGGTAGGTGTGTGTGTGTGTGTGTGTGTGTGTGTGTGTGTGTGTGTGTGTGTGTGTGTGTGTGTGTGTGTAAGTCTGCAGGTAGGTGGTGCGGTAATGAGTCATCATAGAGCCATCACTCACCCTGACAGCTGAACATAGGGCTGAATTTGTCATCTGATTACGAGCAGGAATGTAATTAGTTAGTCAGGTGATGAACAAAGTGCTCCAGTGGTGCTGCAGCCTGCCTGTTCACCTGAGAGACCTGAAAGACCGCAGGTATGTACATGTACTAGCGGTCGTCTGATTATCTAACAGAACATGTACTAGTGGTTGTCTCATTATCTAACAGTACATGTACTAGTGGTCGTCTGATTATCTAACAGAACATGTACTAATGTTTGTGTCATTATCTAACAGTACATGTACTAGTTGTCATCTTATTATCTAACAGAACATGTACTAGTTGTTGTCTTATTACCTAACAGAACATGTACTAATGGTTGTCTTATTATCTAACAGTATATGTACTAGTGCTCATCTTATTACCTAACAGAACATGTACTAGTGGTCATCTTATTATCTAACAGTACATGTACTAGTGGTCATCTTATTATCTAACGGAACATGTACTAGTGGTCATCTTATTATCTAACAGAACATGTACTAGTGGTCATCTTATTATCTAAAAGAACATGTACTAGTGGTCATCTTATTATCTAACAGAACATGTGCTAGTGGTCATCTTATTATCTAACAGAACATGTACTAGTGGTCATCTTATTATCTAACAGAACATGTACTAGTTGTCGTCTTATTATCTAACAGAACATGTACTAGTGCTCGTCTTATTATCTAACAGAACATGTACTAGTAGTCGTCTTATTATCTAACAGTACATGTACTAGTGGTTATCTTATTATCAAACAGTACATGTACTAGTTGCCATCTTATTATCTAACAGAACATGTACTAGTGGTCATCTTATTATCTAACAGAACATGTACTAGTTGTCGTCTTATTATCTAACAGAACATGTACTAGTTGTCGTCTTATTATCTAACAGAACATGTACTAGTTGTCGTCTTATTATCTAACAGAACATGTACTGGTGGTCGTCTTATTATCTAACAGAACATGTACTAGTGGTCATCTTATTATCTAACAGTACATGTACTAATGGTTGTCTTAATATCTAACAGTATATGTAGTAGTGCTCATCTTATTACCTAACAGAACATGTACTAGTGGTCGTCTTATTATCTAACAGAACATGTACTAGTTGTCCTCTTATTATCTAACAAAACATGTACTAGTGGTCATCTTATTATCTAACAGAACATGTACTAGTTGTCCTCTTATTATCTAACAGAACATGTACTAGTGGTCATCTTATTATCTAACAGAACATGTACTAGTGGTCATCTTATTATCTAAAAGAACATGTACTAGTGGTCATCTTATTATCTAACAGAACATGTGCTAGTGGTCATCTTATTATCTAACAGAACATGTACTAGTGGTCATCTTATTATCTAACAGAACATGTACTAGTTGTCGTCTTATTATCTAACAGAACATGTACTAGTGCTCGTCTTATTATTTAACAGAACATGTACTAGTTGTCGTCTTATTATCTAACAGTACATGTACTAGTGGTTATCTTATTATCTAACAGTACATGTACTAGTTGCCATCATATTATCTAACAGAACATGTACTAGTGGTCATCTTATTATCTAACACAACATGTACTAGTTGTCGTCTTATTATCTAACAGAACATGTACTAGTGGTCGTCTGATTATCTAACAGTACATGTACTAGTGGTCGTCTGATTATCTAACAGAACATGTACTAGTTGTCGTCTTATTATCTAACAGTACATGTACTAGTAGTAATCTTATTATCTAACAATACATGTACTAGTTGTCGTCCGATTATCTAACAGAACATGTACTAGTGGTTGTCTCATTATCTAACAGAACATGTACTAGTGGTCATCTTATTATCTAACAGAACATGTACTAGTGCTCGTCTTATTATCTAACAGAACATGTACTAGTTGTCGTCTTATTATCTAACAGTACATGTACTAGTGGTTATCTTATTATCTAACAGTACATGTACTAGTTGCCATCTTATTATCTAACAGAACATGTACTAGTGGTCATCTTATTATCTAACAGAACATGTACTAGTTGTCGTCTTATTATCTAACAGAACATGTACTAGTTGTCGTCTTATTATCTAACAGAACATGTACTAGTTGTCGTCTTATTATCTAACAGAACATGTACTGGTGGTCGTCTTATTATCTAACAGAACATGTACTAGTGGTCATCTTATTATCTAACAGTACATGTACTAATGGTTGTCTTAATATCTAACAGCATATGTAGTAGTGCTCATCTTATTACCTAACAGAACATGTACTAGTGGTCGTCTTATTATCTAACAGAACATGTACTAGTTGTCCTCTTATTATCTAACAGAACATGTACTAGTGGTCATCTTATTATCTAACAGAACATGTACTAGTTGTCCTCTTATTATCTAACAGAACATGTACTAGTGGTCATCTTATTATCTAACAGAACATGTGCTAGTGGTCATCTTATTATCTAACAGAACATGTACTAGTGGTCATCTTATTATCTAACAGAACATGTGCTAGTGGTCATCTTATTATCTAACAGAACATGTACTAGTGGTCATCTTATTATCTAACAGAACATGTACTAGTTGTCGTCTTATTATCTAACAGAACATGTACTAGTGCTCGTCTTATTATTTAACAGAACATGTACTAGTTGTCGTCTTATTATCTAACAGTACATGTACTAGTGGTTATCTTATTATCTAACAGTACATGTACTAGTTGCCATCATATTATCTAACAGAACATGTACTAGTGGTCATCTTATTATCTAACAGAACATGTACTAGTTGTCGTCTTATTATCTAACAGAAAATGTACTAGTGGTCGTCTGATTATCTAACAGTACATGTACTAGTGGTCGTCTGATTATCTAACAGAACATGTACTAGTTGTCGTCTTATTATCTAACAGTACATGTACTAGTAGTAATCTTATTATCTAACAATACATGTACTAGTTGTCGTCCGATTATCTAACAGAACATGTACTAGTGGTTGTCTCATTATCTAACAGAACATGTACTAGTGGTCATCTTATTATCTAACAGAACATGTACTAGTTGTCGTCTTATTATCTAACAGAACATGTACTGGTGGTCGTCTTATTATCTAACAGAACATGTACTAGTGGTCATCTTATTATCGAACAGTACATGTACTAATGGTTGGCTTAATATCCAACAGTATATGTACTAGTGCTCATCTTATTACTTAACAGAACATGTACTAGTGGTCGTCTTATTATCTAACAGAACATGTACTAGTTGTCCTCTTATTATCTAACAGAACATGTACTAGTGGTCATCTTATTATCTAACAGAACATGTACTAGTGGTCATCTTATTATCTAACAGAACATGTACTAGTGGTCATCTTATTATCTAAAAGAACATGTACTAGTGGTCATCTTATTATCTAACAGAACATGTGCTAGTGGTCATCTTATTATCTAACAGAACATGTACTAGTGATCATCTTATTATCTAACAGAACATGTACTAGTTGTCGTCTTATTATCTAACAGAACATGTACTAGTGCTCGTCTTATTATCTAACAGAACATGTACTAGTTGTCGTCTTATTATCTAACAGTACATGTACTAGTGGTTATCTTATTATCTAACAGTACATGTACTAGTTGCCATCTTATTATCTAACAGAACATGTACTAGTGGTCATCTTATTATCTAACAGAACATGTACTAGTTGTCGTCTTATTATCTAACAGAACATGTACTAGTGGTCGTCTGATTATCTAACAGTACATGTACTAGTGGTCGTCTGATTATCTAACAGAACATGTACTAGTTGTCGTCTTATTATCTAACAATACATGTACTAGTTGTCGTCTTATTATCTAACAGAACATGTACTAGTGGTCGTCTGATTATCTAACAGTACATGTACTAGTGGTCGTCTGATTATCTAACAGTACATGTACTAGTGCTCGTCTGATTATCTAACAGAACATGTACTAGTTGTCGTCTTATTATCTAACAGTACATGTACTAGTAGTAATCTTATTATCTAACAATACATGTACTAGTTGTCGTCCGATTATCTAACAGAACAAGTACTAGTGGTTGTCTCATTATCTAACAGAACATGTACTAGTGGTCATCTTATTATCTAACAGAACATGTACTAGTTGTCGTCTTATTATCTAACAGAACATGTACTGGTGGTCGTCTTATTATCTAACAGAACATGTACTAGTGGTCATCTTATTATCTAACAGTACATGTACTAATGGTTGTCTTAATATCTAACAGTATATGTACTAGTGCTCATCTTATTACTTAACAGAACATGTACTAGTGGTCGTCTTATTATCTAACAGAACATGTACTAGTTGTCCTCTTATTATCTAACAGAACATGTACTAGTGGTCATCTTATTATCTAACAGAACATGTACTAGTGGTCATCTTATTATCTAACAGAACATGTACTAGTGGTCATCTTATTATCTAAAAGAACATGTACTAGTGGTCATCTTATTATCTAACAGAACATGTACTAGTGGTCATCTTATTATCTAACAGAACATGTACTAGTGGTCATCTTATTATCTAACAGAACATGTACTAGTGGTCATCTTATTACCTAACAGTACATGTACTAGTTGTCGTCTTATTATCTAATAGAACATGTACTAGTGGTTGTCTCATGATCTAACAGAACATGTACTAATGGTCGTCTTATTATCTAACAGAACATGTACTAGTGGCTGTCTCATGATCTAACAGAACATGTACTAATGGTTGTCTTATTATCTAACAGAACATGTACTAGTGGTTGTCTTATTATCTAACAGAACATGTACTAGTGGTTGTCTCATTATCAAACAGAACATGTACTAATGGTTGTCTTATTATCTAACAGAACATGCACTATTGGTTGTCTTATTATCTAACAGAACATGTACTAGTGGTCATCTGATTATCTAACAGAACATGTACTAGTGGTCATCTTATTATCTAACAGTACATGTACTAGTGGCTGTCTTATTATCTAACAGTACATGTACTAATGGTTATCTTATTATCTAACATTACATGTACTAGTTGTCGTCTTATTATCTAACAGAACATGTACTAGTGGTGTTCTCATTATCTAACAGTACATGTACAGACAGCATAAGTGGGATTGATGACTTAGGGTATCGTTTTCCTCTCGCTAAGAGACGTGCTGTGATCCAACATTTTGAATAGATGGGAGTAACGTTATAAATTGCCATGCAGAATATAATTGTACTCTTCCCCTGAAATGTTATGGTGCGTTGGCTCAAACAGATTGGGTCTTGATTTAGAGCTTGGCGTTGTAATATGTTGCTGACATCATGACACACCACTGCAGCGTGGAACCATTGATCAAGAAAGAGAGTTGCCACGTTGTATCCCAGAGTCATTTCTCTCTAACCTACAACAAGCACCTTCCTCCTGTATGCTGTTCTGCTCCTATACATGTAGAGTGGGGAGAACAATTATTTGATACACTGCCAATTTTGCAGGTTTTCCTACTTACAAAGCATGTAGAGGTCTGTCATTTTTATCATAGGTACACTTCAACTGTGAGAGACGGAATCTAAAACAAAAATCCAGAAAATCACATTGTATGATTTTTAAGTAATTAATTTGCATTTTATTGCATGACATAAGTTTTGATACATCAGAAAAGCAGAACTTAATATTTGGTACAGAAACCTTTGTTTGCAATTACAGAGATCATACGTTTCCTGTAGGTCTTGACCAGGTTTGCACACACTGCAGCAGGGATTTTGGCCCACTCCTCCATACAGACCTTCTCCAGATCCTTCAGGTTTCGGGGCTGTCTTTGGGCAATACGGACTTTCAGCTCCAACCAAAGATTTTCTATTGGGTTCAGGTCTGGAGACTGGCTAGGCCACTCCAGGACCTTGAGATGCTTCTTACGGAGCCACTCCTTAGTTGCCCTGGCTGTGTGTTTCGGGTCGTTGTCATGCTGGAAGACCCAGCCACGACCCATCTTCAATGCTCTTACTGAGGGAAGGAGGTTGTTGGTCAAGACCTCGCGATACATGGCCCCATCCATCCTCCCCTCAATACAGTGCAGTCGTCCTGTCCCCTTTGCAGAAAAGCATCCCCAAAGAATGATGTATCCACCTCCATGCTTCACGGTTGAGTGAAGCATGGAGGTGGACAGGTGTCTTTTATACAAGTAATGAGTTCAAACAGGTGCAGTTAATACAGGTAATGAGTGGAGAACAGGAGGGCTTCTTAAAGAAAAACTAACAGGTCTGTGAGAGCCGGAATTCTTACTGGTTGGTAGGTGATCAAATACTTATGTCATGCAATAAAATTCAAATGAATTACTTAAAAATCATACAATGTGATTTTCTGGATTTTTGTTTTAGATTCCGTCTCTCACAGTTGAAGTGTACCTATGATAAAAATTACAGACCTCTACATGCTTTGTAAGTAGGAAAACCTGCAAAATTGACAGTGTATCAAATACTTGTTCTCCCCACTGTATATGGTCATTGGAAGAGGATCCTTAAAAAAAATGAACTAAGGCAATCTATCCAACCTCTTCTCAGCTCTCCGCTGCTGTAAACTAGCCTGACAATCACTGTCAAAGAAGACCTGAGAGAGAGACAACTGTCCACCCCAAGAGGTTGACTTTTACAATGTCATATAGTGGCATTATAGCCTCTTGCCATAGCCCTGCAGTTAGGAGTCCACTGTCGTTTCCCCTTGATCTGAAACATAAGGTTTGATTTGAGTTGTGGGACACAACTGGCCAAGCCATGACCCCATAAAAGCATAAACATTTACTGAAGTACATGCACATGTACCCACACACACACACACACACACACACGTATCTATGTATGCACGTACGCGCATGCACACACACACACCTATGTACGTACGCACGCCCACACACACACACACACACACACACACACACACACACACACACACACACACACACACACACACACACACACACACACACACACACCACACACACTCGCTGTTCTCTACTCTCAACGACAAATACAGTCCTTATGGGCCCTGATCAAAAGTAGTGCATTTGGGACACATACCGTGTTTTCAGTTTAACCCCTGTCTGTTCAACTAATGACAAAGACAGAAACAGTTACCTCTGTCACCTTAGCAACTAATATAACTGTCCTCTCATGTTTCCTCAAAGAAATTATTTTTCTATTGACCTTTTTAAATTAACAAGGCTATACAAAATATCACTTAATCTGGCATTTGCATGTTTTATTACTGGTAATAATATATATTTCATTGCACCAGCTGTTTGTACCATACAGTTTTGAATGCTGATGAGTAGTCTGTAAATGAAAAATCGAAAATGTTATGTATGGGACCACCTGGAGCATTCTTTCTATAGGTTAGAGGCAAATACAATACGATGAAGTCTGTGTGTGTCCCAAATGGCACCCTATTCCCTATATAGTACACTACATTTGAACAGAGTCCTATGGTCCCTGGTCAAAAGTAGTGCACTCTGAAGGGAATGTTTTGCTTTTTGGGACTTAGCCTCTGTTATTTTAGTTGTGAGAAGCCCATCAAATGAGTGTGTAATGTGGGTTTATAAACATGGCACCATAAAGCTTAATGGCACCCTCACCCGTACATATGGCCCATTTAGTATTCTTCTCTTTAGTAATCCCATATAACTACATAGTTGCACTACAGATGTAGGACCTTAATTTGAGCCAGTTTGCTACAGCAGGAAAATAATCCTGCAGCAGGAAATGTAAATTATTATGTGGATTATAATTCATGGACATTTTTGTAGGGTTTGATTTATTTTTCGTTAAGGCAAATCAAGTCTAACATTTTAAAGTTTAAATTACAAACTTTAGAAGCCTTTTTAAACATTGAATACACTACAAGTTTGCATTTCCTTCTCAGCAACAAAAGAGTGATCAAATCAAGATCCTACATCTGAGTGAGTGGAGCTACATGCATTGGACAATTAAAGAGAGATATTATGCTTCAGTGACATTTACTTTCCAATCCATTGAAAGATTTGTTAGTGTAAAAAATAATGGTAACATAAGTAATGATTATTTTGTTCACTATATTAATTATTGGAACCTTACAGTGGGGAAAAAAGTATTTAGTCAGCCACCAATCGTGCAAGTTCTCCCACTTAAAAAGATGAGAGAGGCCTGTAATTTTCATCATAGGTACACGTCAACTATGACAGACAAATTGAGAAAAATAAATCCAGAAAATAACATTGTAGGATTTTTAATGAATTTATTTGCAAATTATGGTGGAAAATAAGTATTTGGTCACCTACAAACAAGCAAGATTTCTGGCTCTCACAGACCTGTAACTTCTTCTTTAAGAGGCTCCTCTGTCCTCCACTCGTTACCTGTATTAATGGCACCTGTTTGAACTTGTTATCAGTATAAAAGACACCTGTCCACAACCTCAAACAGTCACACTCCAAACTCCACTATGGTCAAGACCAAAGAGCTGTCAAAGGACACCAGAAACAAAATTGTAGACCTGCACCAGGCTGGGAAGACTGAATCTGCAATAGGTAAGCAGCTTGGTTTGAAGAAATCAACTGTGGGAGCAATTATTAGGAAATGGAAGACATACAAAACCACTGATAATCTCCCTCGATCTGGGGCTCCACGCAAGATCTCACCCTGTGGGGTCAAAATGATCACAATAACGGTGAGCAAAAATCCCAGAACCACACGGGGGGACCTAGTGAATGACCTGAAGAGAGCTGGGACCAAAGTAACAAAGCCTACCATCAGTAACACACTACGCCGCCAGGGACTCAAATCCTGCAGTGCCAGACGTGTCCCCCTGCTTAAGCCAGTACATGTCCAGGCCCATCTGAAGTTTGCCAGAGTGCATTTGGATGATCCAGAAGAGGATTGGGAGAATGTCATATGGTCAGATGAAACCAAAATATAACTTTTTGGTAAAATCTCAACTCGTCGTGTTTGGAGGACAAAGAATGCTGAGTTGCATCCAAAGAACACCATACCTACTGTGAAGCATGGGGGTGGAAACATCATGCTTTGGGGCTGTTTTTCTGCAAAGGGACCAGGACGACTGATCCGTGTAAAGGAAAGAATGAATGGGGCCATGTATCGTGAGATTTTGAGTGAAAACCTCCTTCCATCAGCAAGGGCATTGAAGATGAAACGTGGCTGGGTCTTTCAGCATGACAATGATCCCAAACACACCGCCCGGGCAACGAAGGAGTGGCTTCGTAAGAAGCATTTCAAGGTCCTGGAGTGGCCTAGCCAGTCTCCAGATCTCAACCCCATAGAAAATCTTTGGAGGGAGTTGAAAGTCCGTGTTGCCCAGCGACAGCCCCAAAACATCACTGCTCCAGAGGAGATCTGCATGGAGGAATGGGCCAAAATACCAGCAACAGTGTGTGAAAACCTTGTGAAGACTTACAGAAAACGTTTGACCTGTGTCATTGCCAACAAAGGGTATATAACAAAGTATTGAGACATTTTTGTTATTGACCAAATACTTATTTTCCACCATAATTTGCAAATAAATTCATTAAAAATCCTACAATGTGATTTTCTGGAAAAAAAATTCTCATTTTGTCTGTCATCGTTTACGTGTACCTATGATGAAAATTACAGGCCTCTCTCATCTTTTTAAGTGGGAGAACTTGCCCAATTGGTGGCTGACTAAATACTTTTTTTCCCCACTGTAAGTGTGTTTCATTTTCATGAGTTATCCTCTGGGTTTCTTTGTACTTTTTAATTGTTTTCAACTGTACAAGTTGTTTTACCCAAAAATAATACAAGATTTAATATTTTTTTTGAAAATTCCCAATTTAATAAATAATAAGAAATGATGAAGGATTATGTTGGCCTCCGATTGACATTGGTTTACAGCCAAATATGTAGATTCAAGAGAGCTGTACCCATAGAAATATAAATAACTAGAACAGGCTTGGAACCTCTGACTATGGCATTTTGAATGGTAAACGCATCATTGACTTGAATAGGGATGCCCATTCTAGTAATTCTATTTCTGTGGATTTACTGTTACTTCATCAGTTTCTACTGTAGTAAGGCATTGAGGACCACAGAAATAGCATTAGTAGGGTAAGATCTCTATTCAAGTCAATGATAGTGATTCTATTTCTTTGTTCAGGACCCATTAAGGAGAGATCAGCTGGACAGAAGCATCAATCAATCAAATGTATTTATAAAGCCCTTTTTACATCAGCAGATGTCACAAAGTGCTATACAGAAACCCAGCCTAAAATCCCAAACAGCAAGCAGTACACTAATGACGAAGTCACCACCGCCACCTAAACAACAGCTGGTGCACAAAATCAAATACTAAGGAAGTCTCAAGGTTTTGCTCGCCTGAGGTAGAGTATCTTATGATAAGCTGTAGACCACACTATTTACCAAGAGAGTTTTCATCTATACTTTTCATAGCTGTCTATTTACCACCACAAACCAATGCTGGCATTAAGATTGCACTGAATGAGTTGTACAAGGCCATTAATCAACAGGAAAACGCTCATCCAGATGCAGCGCTCCTAGTAGCAGGGGACTTTAATGCAGGGAAACTTAAATCCGTTCTACCTCATTTCTACCAGCATGTTAAATGTGCAACCAGAGGGGAAAAAACTCTAGACCACCTTTACTCCACACACAGAGACGCATACAAAGCTCTCCCTCGCCCTCCATTTGGCAAATCTGACCATAACTCTATCCTCCTGATTCCTGCTTATAAGCAAAAACTGAAGCAGGAAGCACCAGTGACTCGGCTAATAAAAAAGTGGTCAGATGACGCAGATGCTAAGCTACAGGACTGTTTTGCTAGCACAGACTGGAACATGTTCAGGGATTCTTCAGACAGCATTGAGGAGTACACCACATCAGTCACTGGCTTCATCAATAAGTGCATCGATGATGTCGTCCCCACAGTGACCGTACGTACATACCCCAACCAGAAGCCATGGATTACAGGAAACATCCGCACTGAGCTAAAGGGTAGAGCTGCCGCTTTCAAGGAACGGGACTCTAACCCGGACGCTTATAAGAAATCCCGCTATGACCTCCGACGAACCATCAAACAGGCAAAGAGTCAATACAGGTCTAAGATTGAATCATACTACACTGGCTCTGACGCTCGTCGGATGTGGCAGGGCTTGAAAACTATTACAGACTACAAAGGGAAGCACAGCCGCGAGCTGCCCAGTGACACAAGCCTACCAGACGAGCTAAACCACTTCTATGCTCGCTTCGAGGCAAGCAACACTGAAGCATGCATGAGAGCACCAGCTGTTCCGGACGACTATGTGATCACGCTCTCCGTAGCCGATGTGAGTAAGACTTTTAAGCAGGTCAACATTCACAAGGCCGCAGGGCCAGACGGATTACCAGGACGTGTACTCCGAGCATGTGCTGACCAACTGGCAAGTGTCTTCACTGACATTTTCAACATGTCCCTGACTGAGTCTGTAATACCAACATGTTTCAAGCAGACCACCATAGTCCCCGTGCCCAAGAACTCTAAGATAACCTGCCTAAATGACTACCGACCCGTGGCACTGACGTCTGTAGCCATGAAGTGCTTTGAAAGACTGGTCATGGCTCACATCAACAGCATAATCCCAGAAACCCTAGACCCACTCCAATTTGCATACCGCCCCAACAGATCCACAGATGATGCAATCTCTATCGCACTCCACACTGCCCTTTCCCACCTGGACAAGAGGAACACCTACGTGAGAATGCTATTCATTGACTACAGCTCAGCATTCAACACCATAGTGCCCTCAAAGCTCATCACTAAGCTAAGGATCCTGGGACTAAACACCTCCCTCTGCAACTGGATCCTGGACTTCCTGACGGGCCGCCCCCAGGTGGTAAGGGTAGGTAACAACACATCTGCCACACTGATCCTCAACACGGGGGCCCCTCAGGGGTGCGTGCTCAGTCCCCTCCTGTACTCTCTGTTCACCCATGACTGCATGGCCAGGCACGACTCCAACACCATCATTAAGTTTGCCGACGACACAACAGTGGTAGGCCTGATCACCGACAACGATGAGACAGCCTATAGGGAGGAGGTCAGAGATCTGGCCGTGTGGTGCCAGGACAACAACCTCTCCCTCAACGTGACCAAGACAAAGGAGATGATTGTGGACTACAGGAAAAAAAAGAGGACTGAGCACGCCCCCATTCTCATCGACGGGGCTGTAGTGGAACAGGTTGAGAGCTTCAAGTTCCTTGGTGTCCACATCACCAACGAACTATCATGGTCCAAACACACCAAGACAGTCGTGAAGAGGGCACGACAAAGCCTATTCCCCCTCAGGAGACTAAAAAGATTTGGCATGGGTCCTCAGATCCTCAAAAAATTCTACAGCTGCACCATCGAGAGCATCCTGACTGGTTGCATCACCGCCTGGTATGGCAACTGCTTGGCCTCTGACCGCAAGGCACTACAGAGGGTAGTGCGTACGGCCCAGTACATCACTGGGGCAAAGCTCCCTGCCATCCAGGACCTCTATACCAGGCGGTGTCAGAGGAAGGCCCTCAAAATTGTCAAAGACTCCAGTCACCCTAGTCATAGACTGTTCTCTCTGCTACCGCACGGCAAGCGGTACCGGAGTGCCAAGTCTAGGTCCAAAAGACTTCTCAACAGCTTCTACCCCCAAGCCATAAGACTCCTGAACAGCTAATCATGGCTACCCGGACTATTTGCACTGCCCCCCCACCCCATCCTTTTTACGCTGCTGCTACTCTGTTAAGTATTTATGCATAGTCACTTTAACTCTACCCACATGTACATATTACCTCAACTAGCCGGTGCCCCCGCACATTGACTATGCAACGGTACCCCCCTGTATATATAGCCTCCCTACTGTCACTTTATTCTATTGTATATATAGCCTCCCTACTGTCACTTTATTTTTTACTTCTGCTCTTTTTTTTCTCAACACTTTTTTGTTGTTGTTTTATTCTTACTTTTTTGTTTAAAATAAATGCACTGTTGGTTAAGGGCTGTAAGTAAGCATTTCACTGTAATGTCTGCACCTGTTGTATTCGGCGCATGTGACCAATAAAATTTGATTTGATTTGATTTGATTTGATTTGACCTCAGTCCCCATATGGCTGGTAAATATGATATTACATAAGCATGATAAATGACAGAGCACAACACACCTCACTAAGTATTTAGATTAATTACACTTAATCATCTTGGACGAAACTCAAGTGCAGCCATTGATAGGCTTGTCTGTTTGATGCATTGCCTTTGTGAGGAGATGAGGAGAGAACCACAGTTTGGCCATATTCCTCTCTCTAGGATGATCTATAGCCTACCGAACGAGCTGGTCTGGAGCGGTTTCGGTGGAATTTTGCCCCTAGATACTGATCTTGAGTCAGTTTAGCATTTTCCCCACTGCTGGTTAAGGTTAGGATTGGGGGAAGGGACGCTGATCCTAGATCGTACCTAGGGAATAGTGTGCCATTTCGGGGCCCTGGTCAAAAGTAGTGCATTATATAGGGAATAGGATGCCATTTCATCTGCAACTAACCCAATGGGTACAGACGTCAGTTCAACGTCTAGTTTTGATTTACACTTGGTTGAGTTGTCAACTAACGTGAATTCAATGTGAAATCAACAAAAAAATTCACAATGTCATTGGATTTAGGTTAAAAGTTGGGTGAAACAATACAAAAATGAAGTGGAAATAACATTGATTCAAACAGTTTTTACCCAGTGGGAAGACACTAAGCAGAACAAAGGCAGTAGATAATAAATATCAACAGCACAGTAGTACAGTAGTGTGACTGTGTATTTTCCATCAAACAGACTGTTCTTGTGGTTTATCCTACTGTGCTAAACATGGAATTAGAGTACAGCTATGTTTAATCTTACTAGTCTTTCATTTCTATACAAAGATAGAAGACTCACCGACTTTAGCTTTGCATGCAGACAGTATAGTGAAGTATGCCTCTTAGATATGGTTATACCCTGACCTGTCCCTGACTTAGGTTTGACAATCCCTCAGGTGTGTGTGTGTGTGTGTGCATGCGCAGGTTAGCATTTTTTGTCATGAATCTTGTTCTGGAGGCAGCTCTGTGGAGTGTTCATTAGCTGGCACAGCCACAAAGTCATAAAATCTGATTTTAAAACTAACCCTAACCTTAACCACACTGCTAACCCTAATGCCTAACCCTAACCCTAACCTTAAATTAAGACCCAAAAGAAACAACAACAAAAATCTTACAATTTCTACTTACAATATAGCCTATTCTGACTTTATGTAACAGTGTTGCTTCCGTCCCTCTCCTCGCCCCTACCTGGGCTTGAACCAGGGACCCTTTGCACACATCGACAACAGTCACCCTCGAAGCACTGTTACCCATCGCTCCACAAAAGCCACGGCCCTTGCAGAGCAAGGGAAACAACTACTTCTAGGTCTCAGAGCGAGTGACGTCACCGATTGAATCGCTACTAGTGCCATTTCACACCGGTTACATTTACATGATAATAAACATCAACCTGCCATGTGTGCGTGCATCTGTGTGTGTGTGTGTGTGTGTGTGTGTGTGTGTGTGTGTGTGTGTGCGTGCGTGCGTGTCTGTTCATGGCTCTTGAGAGAATAATCTGAATTCCCCCAGCCTGACACACATCCTGCTGCTTGCTGAACCTTTTCCTTTCTTCCCATCCAGCAGGAAAACATCAATTTGAGAAATTTCTTTATATCTGTCAGGGACTGTGGTTGAGAAAGAATTCCAGGACCAACATCTAGTACTGCGTCCCAAATAGTACACCATATAGGGAATAGGGTACTATTTGGGATGCAGACTATATATTCCACAGTGGAGGGATGTGTATACTAGCTGGATTGATGTCTCCCAGAAGCCATGCACTGTGTATGGATCCAGAAGAAAGAGCAGAAAGAGCCATTTGAGCTGGGAGTCACGGTATTGTTGCCTTGATGTCTACTTTGAACTTTCCCTCACCCTAAGCACGTACTGTTACTCATGTAGTTAGACAGTGATTTCCCCCTATGAATCATTTAAATGGCTTTTAAGAAGTGAACTGGATGTTCTTGGCGTAAATACTTCCCATCTTTTGTAAAATCCCATTTACAGTGGGGGAAAAAAGTATTTAGTCAGCCACCAATTGTGCAAGTTCTCCCACTTAAAAAGATGAGAGAGGCCTGTAATTTTCATGATAGGTACACGTCAACTATGACAGACAAATTGAGAATTTTTTTCCAGAAAATCACATTGTAGGATTTTTATGAATTTATTTGCAAATTATGGTGGAAAATAAGTATTTGGTCACCTACAAACAAGCAAGATTTCTGGCTCTCACAGACCTGTAACTTCTTCTTTAAGAGGCTCCTCTGTCCTCCACTCGTTACCTGTATTAATGGCACCTGTTTGAACTTGTTATCAGTATAAAAGACACCTGTCCACAACCTCAAACAGTCACACTCCAAACTCCACTATGGCCAAGACCAAAGAGCTGTCAAAGGACACCAGAAACAAAATTGTAGACCTGCACCAGGCTGGGAAGACTGAATATGCAATAGGTAAGCAGCTTGGTTTGAAGAAATCAACTGTGGGAGCAATTATTAGGAAATGGAAGACATACAAAACCACTGATAATCTCCCTCGATCTGGGGCTCCACGCAAGATCTCACCCCGTGGGGTCAAAATGATCACAAGAACGGTGAGCAAAAATCCCAGAACCACACGGGGGGACCTAGTGAATGACCTGCAGAGAGCTGGGACCAAAGTAACAAAGCCTACCATCAGTAACACACTACGCCGCCAGGGACTCAAATCCTGCAGTGCCAGACGTGTCCCCCTGCTTAAGCCAGTACATGTCCAGGCCCGTCTGAAGTTTGCTAGAGTGCATTTGGATGATCCAGAAGAGGATTGGGAGAATGTCATATGGTCAGATGAAACCAAAATATAACTTTTTGGTAAAAACTCAACTCGTCGTGTTTGGAGGACAAAGAATGCTGAGTTGCATCCAAAGAACACCATACCTACTGTGAAGCATGGGGGTGGAAACATCATGCTTTGGGACTGTTTTTCTGCAAAGGGACCAGGACGACTGATCCGTGTAAAGGAAAGAATGAATGGGCCATGTATCGTGAGATTTTGAGTGAAAACCTCCTTCCATCAGCAAGGGCATTGAAGATGAAACGTGGCTGGGTCTTTCAGCATGACAATGATCCCAAACACACCGCCCGGGCAACGAAGGAGTGGCTTCGTAAGAAGCATTTCAAGGTCCTGGAGTGGCCTAGCCAGTCTCCAGATCTCAACCCCATAGAAAATCTTTGGAGGGAGTTGAAAGTCTGTGTTGCCCAGCGACAGCCCCAAAACATCACTGCTCTAGAGGAGATCTGCATAGACGAATGGGCCAAAATATCAGCAACAGTGTGTGAAAACCTTGTGAAGACTTACAGAAAACGTTTGACCTGTGTCATTGCCAACAAAGGGTATATAACAAAGTATTGAGAAACTTTTGTTATTGACTAAATACTTATTTTCCACCATAATTTGCTAATAAATTCATTAAAAATCCTACAATGTGATTTTCTGGAAAGAAAATTCTCATTTTGTCTGTCATAGTTGACGTGTACCTATGATGAAAATTACAGGCCTCTCTCATCTTTTTAAGTGGGAGAACTTGCACAATTGGTGGCTGACTAAATACTTTTTTCCCCACTGTATGTTGATGTGCTAAGCTGTGGAAATGCTTTCAAGACACCCCAGATTGGAACCACACTGTGCTGTCTCGTAGCTGCCTGCATGCGTGAAATATTGATGGAAATGCAGATTTGCTATTAAACAATGGGCGTGCATTCAACAGCATGTTGTGTCTCAACAGATGGTGGGCACAACACAAAAACCTCAGATGACGTAAAGTAGGGTCTAAACTACAACATACGTGAATATTAACAAAACAACTCTGATTATAAGCTTTTTAATCATATCAAACTCAACTGTTAATTTTTTCCAGTGATGAAGACATGGATGTCTCATGGTATGGTGGGGTACGCAAAACATTACGGTATTCAGGTCCAGGTCCTTTCTGACCACTTCTTCCATGGGCAAACATGTATTGAACGCTTTGTTTAAATAAAAAGGGATGCTGTCAAAAAGTGATTGAATTCAAATGTATTTACCCTACCGCAACTGTGATACTGTATGTGGTTGTCTCACTTAGCTCTCTTAAGATGAACGCAGTGCACTAACTGTGAGTCGCTCTGGATAAGCGCGTCTGCTAAATGTAATGTCATGCAGACTGAGAAGGTGATGTCATTGCGAGAGCCAGGAAGTAGTGTATGGTAAAATCAGCTTTATATTCAGGAACCCATGGACAGTGTGAGGTCATTGGCTTCTGTGCACTGAACAAAGAGTCGTCTATCAACGGGCTCCTCTGTGCTTACTAGTCAGGATCAACACCAGAGGTTTATATGGGAAGTGGGTGCAGAATGATGACGTCATACTGAGTGAGTCTGGGGTTGCCTTCCAAATGGCACACTATCCCCTATGTAATGTACTACTTTTGACCAGGGCCCTATGGTAGTGCAAAACGTATTGCACCCAAAAGTAGCATAGTGAATAGGGTGCCATTTGGGACGCAATTGGGAGTCTGGCTTTCCTCTCAGAGGGAATGCAATTTTAAGGGATTCATTTGTTGTTTATTCATCTCCACTGAACAATGTCACACATCAGTGCAGTAAAGTCAGTGTAAATGTATAGAGTCAGGGGAAGGTGAAGACGGTGACTCAAAATGGCGTCACTTGAAGAGGTCAAACAACATCAAACACTACTAGTCCGAGCCGATCAGGAAATTAGATCACTCTCTTGTTCACACTAGAGCTGGCTGATATGGACAAAAATCCACGTTGCGATAAATTGCCTGAATTGACGTGATAATGATAAATAGAAGGATACGTTTATAACATTAATGTGGACCACAGTTTTTTTTTTTATTATCCTTTAAACTACTATTACTAGATTGATGGTTGTATCAACTGTCACATTAACAATCACCCATATTAGCAAAGTTATTTCATTTCAAACTTCACATTTCTCTAGTATAGGCTACTTATCGTAATGAACGATATCAGCAAAATGCCAGCGATAGGTGATCAGTATTGTCCCAGCTCTAGTTCACACTCTCTTTACTTATATTATTAATCCAATGCGGTAAAAAAAAAAACATGATGGTTTTTAGATCCACCAACCCTTCTGTCTCCATCCCAAATGGCACCCTATTCTTTACATAAAGTAGTGCACTATTTTTGACCAGAGCCCTGTGGGGACTTTAGTCAAAAGTAGTGCACTATACAGTGAGGGAAAAAAGAATTTGATCCCCTGCTGATTTTGTACGTTTGCCCACTGACAAAGAAATGATCAGTCTATAATTTTAATGGTAGGTTTATTTGAACAGTGAGAGACAGAATAACAACAAAAAAATCCAGAAAAACACATGTCAAAAATGTTATAAATTGATTTGCATTTTAATGAGGGAAATAAGTATTTGACCCTATCTCAATCAGAGAGATTTCTGGCTCCCAGGTGTCTTTTATACAGGTAACGAGCTGAGATTAGGAGCACACTCTTAAAGGGAGTGCTCCTAATCTCATCTTGTTACCTGTATACAAGACACCTCTCCACAGAAGCAATCAATCAATCAGATTCCAAACTCTCCACCATGGCCAAGACCAAAGAGCTCTCCAAGGATGTCAGGGACAAGATTGTCGACCTACACAAAGCTGGAATGGGCTACAAGACCATCGCCAAGCAGCTTGGTGAGAAGGTGACAACAGTTGGTGTGATTATTCGCAAATGGAAGAAACACAAAAGAACTGTCAATCTCCCTCGGCCTGGGGCTCCATGCAAGATCTCACCTCATGGAGTTGCAATGATCATGAGAACGGTGAGGAATCAGCCCAGAACTACACGGGAGGATCTTGTCAATGATCTCAAGGCATCTGGGACCATAGTCACCAAGAAAACAATTGGTAACACACTACGCCGTGAACGACTGAAATCCTGCAGCGCCTGCAAGGTCCCCCTGCTCAAGAAAGTACATATACAGGGCCGTCTGAAGTTTGCCAATGAACATCTGAATGATTCAGAGGAGAACTGGGTGAAAGTGTTGTGGTCAGATGAGACCAAAATCGAGCTCTTTGGCATCAACTCAACTCGCCGTGTTTGGAGGAGGAGGAATGATGCCTATGACCCCAAGAACACCATCCCCACCGTCAAACATGGAGGTGGAAACATTATGCTTTGGGGGCGTTTTTCTGCTAAGGGGACAGGACAACTTCACCGCATAATAATAATATAATATGCCATTTAGCAGACGCTTTTATCCAAAGCGACTTACAGTCATGCGTGCATACATTTTTTATTTTTTTTGTGTATGGGTGGTCCCGGGGATCGAACCCACTACCTTAGCGTTACAAGCGCCGTGCTCTACCAGCTGAGCTACAGAGGACCACGCATACACGCATCAAAGGGACGATGGACGGGGCCATGTACCGTCAAATCTTGGGTGAGAACCTCCTTCCATCAGCCAGGGCATTGAAAATGGGTCGTGGATGGGTATTCCAGCATGACAATGACCCAAAACACACGGCCAAGGCAACAAAGAAGTGGCTGAAGAAGAAGCACATTAAGGTCCTGGAGTGGCCTAGCCAGTCTCCAGACCTTAATCCCATAGAAAATCTGTGGAGGGAGCTGAAGTTTCGAGTTGCTAAACGTCAGCCTCGAAACCTTAATGACTTGGAGAAGATCTGCAAAAAGGAGTGGAACAAAATCCCTCCTGAGATGTGTGCAAACCTGGTGGCCAACTACAAGAAACGTCTGACTTCTGTGATTGCCAACAAGGGTTTTGCCACCAAAAGTCATGTTTTGTCATGTTTTGCAGAGGGGTCAAATACTTATTTCCCTCATTAAAATGCAAATAAATTTATAACATTTTTGACATGTGTTTTCTGGATTTTTTGTTGTTATTCTGTCTCTCACTGTTCAAATAATCCTACCATTAAAATTAGAGACTGATCATGTCTTTGTCAGTGGGCAAACGTACAAAATCAGCAGGGGATCAAATACTTTTTTCCTCACTGTATATGGGAATAGGGTGCCATTTGGGATGCAGCACATTTCTCTCCATAGCTCAGGTGACCTCACTCTCTCCTCACAATCATCTGAATAAGTCATTTGGCAGATGTAATCTCCCAGTTACCTAGCAGTATAGGGTCCTATACTCCACTGAGCTGTCACTCGAAGATAACATCACAGAAACCCCCCTTCCCCTCCGCATATAGTGAATGCAAATCCAAACTGAATGGAAGGATCTAGAGCTAGCCTCTGGGTAAGAATCATTCTAGTGAATTCAACTAGCTTCCATAGAATTATCTGCAGTCTAACTACAGAAGGATCTGGAGCTCACTACATGAGGTAGCTGCGTGCGGTGTCGGCAGCCAGGCTGTATGTAGCTGCGTGCAGTAGGCTTATAGCATTCATGTGAACACACTGTCAATGTAATGAATGTGTTACGCTGTGCTGTAGGGTAGCACTGAGGCTAGGGTTAGCAGAGAGATAGAGTGTGTAATCTCAAATGGTACCCTATTCTCTTTGTAGTGTACTACTTGGGACCAGGGCTCTGCCATTTTCGGACACAGATACAGAGTGGTGGGGGAAAACATGAACTGATGTTGCAGACTGAATTCACCATGACCTCGAATCTGGTTGAAAATAGAGAGACCATATTTTAGAGCTACACAACATTGGAAATAAGAATATATCTCATAAAATAGTTATCAAATTCCTTAACCTCCAGACCTAGAGGCTAATGTATTACCACTAACATCAGGCCTGGAGATTTCCCTCTGCTGGTTGATCTGTGGCTGGCTCAGTGTAAGCTGTGTGTGTGTGTGTGGTGTGTGTGTGTGTGTGTGTGTGTGTGTGTGGTGTGTGTGGTGTGTGTGTGTGTGTGTGTGTGTGTGTGTGTGTGTGTGTGTGTGTGTGTGTGTGTGTGTGTGTGGTGTGTGTGCGTGTGCGTGCGGGTACGTGCGTGTGTGCGTGTATGTGTGTGTGTGTGTGCGTATGTTCTCTTCGCTCTTTGACTACATGAAAGAAGCTCCATTAATAATTTTATCTCTTAGAAGACACCAATGACAGCCATGCTACTGACAGTTAGCTCCATGCTTCTGCCTTTCTGCCTGGAAACCCTCCTGCCTCCCCCCGTCTTCTTCATAACAACACGATAGTGAGTGCTCCATGTCTGCGAACATAATGATGTCACTGATACGCTCCTTCACAAGTTGATTGTCATTGAACCAAGTTGGTTTTAATGCTGCAAAACAACACATTTCACTCTGTGTCATTTCTCACTCATGTGGATGTGGCGCGTGCTCATTTAAAAAGAATGTGAAGACTCTAAGGGTCGCTCAGCTCACACACACGATTTTTGTGTATTGTTTTGTATTGTTAGGTATTACTGCACTGCTGGAGCTAGAAACATAAGCATTTCGCTGCACCTGCGATAACATCTGCAAAATATTTGTACGTGACCAATACAAGTTGGTTTGATTTGATTTTGACAATCACTCACTCACACATACACACACACACGCACACACACACACTGCAAGGTAAAACTAGAGCAGAAGCTTTTTAAGCCATTGTGATGTTGATGGACAGGTTGTGGGTACTCAGATCCTCTGATGCATCAACAGACGCCTGGAGCTGAGGTCCTGCGGGATCAGGTGCCCAGCCTGCACACCAGAGGAGGCTGGTGGGAGGAGCTATAGGAGGACGGGCTCATTGTAATGGCTGGAATGGAATCAATGGAACAGAGTCAAACATATTGTTTCCATGTGTTTGATGTGTTTGACTCTGTTCCATTGATCCCATTCCAGCCATTACAATGAGCCCTCCCACCATCTCCTCTGCTGCACTCACATGCACACACACACACGCACAAACGCACGCACGCACACACACACTCACACACGCAAGCTCACACAAACACGCACACACACCAGCCTGCAGCATGGATCCTCCCTCCCCTCTGCAGGTCAAGATTAACATCAATGTCCTGTCATATCCCAGGCTCCTCTCTGATCCCAGGACAGCTGTAATGGTCAATAAGGAGCATCCGTGTTGACCCCTGACCCTCTGGTTGTGTGGCCATCATCGCCTCTGGCCGGAGCAGCAGGGGTCAGGGCTCCTTTGAACCCACTGAACAGTGAGCATAGCAGGGTGAAAACAGGCTATTTGTTATGGAGACCAACAAGAGGACCAGTGATGGATCTTCATACTTTGTTGACGGTTTTTCCCTAAGGATACTGATTAGCAGACTTATCAATAGCACATCTATGGAAGACATTTTAGTGTTACTTCAGGTTTTTTATGTTACGTTTAACTGTTATCCACTTACTATCAATTTGTCTGAATGCAAGTGGCTGATTTCTCTCAAAGCCACCGTGGTATGTACTTTAAAACAACCAGGAGATTCCAACCCTTATTAGCTTTTTTGTGTGCTTTTATTGGGCAGATAGATTGTGGCTTCCATCAATGTAATTGTCTGCATCATTTCCAATCCCCAGTATATACATATTTTTTAAACATATCAAATATGTGTATATTTTTTTATAGATTTTCCTTTTTTATTATTTTCCTCTAACCCTACCATCCATCCCCTAATTGGAGTAAACTAATGGACAACAACACTTAGGCTTCTACTTCCAGCTTATACATACTTTTACGGACACAATCTATTTTACAATAGTTATCTTGTTATTTTTTGTCCCACCCTTCAGCTCCACTCAAACCCTCAACCCCTCACATCTATCTCTGAACACCATCCAGTTCTGATTTCTATTTGCCATATATTTTTCAACTGTGCCGTTTCACAAATGTTCTGAACCTATACACATTTTACAGACACAGTATATTTTACATTAGTTATCTTGTTATTTTTTGTCCCACCCTTCAGCTCCACTCAAACCCACAACCCCTCACATCTATCTCTGAACACCATCCAGTTCTGATTTCTATTTGCCATATATTTTTCAACTGTGCTGTGATGTTCCACAAAAGTTCTGAACCTTTCTATTCTCATAGTTTTTACATATTATAAATTAAAGATAAACATTTTTGCTAAGAGTATTATTATATTATTGATTGACTGACTATTACTTTTTAAATCACCCAGCAGTGCTATTTCCAGAGTTAGCTCCAGGTAAATGTTGCAATTCTTCAGCCATTCCTGAACCTGCGACCAAAAACAAGCTACAATATGGACAGTACCAAAACAAATGATCCAATGATTCTGTCTCTTCGCAGCAAAATCTGCAGAGCTGGGATGGTTGTATCCCCCATACAGTGAGGGAAAAAAGTATTTGATCCCCTGCTGATTTTGTACGTTTGCCCACTGACAAAGACATGATCAGTCTATAATTTTATTTGAACAGTGAGAGACAGAATAACAACAAAAGACCAAAGAGCTCTCCAAGGATGTCAGGGACAAGATTGTAGACCTACACAAGGCTGGAATGGGCTACAAGACCATCGCCAAGCAGCTTGGTGAGAAGGTGACAACAATGGAAGAAACACAAAATAACTGTCAATCTCCCTCGGCCTGGGGCTCCATGCAAGATCTCACCTCGTGGAGTTGCAATGATCATGAGAACGGTGAGGAATCAGCCCAGAACTACACGGGAGGATCTTGTCAATGATCTCAAGGCAGCTGGGACCATAGTCACCAAGAAAACAATTGGTAACACACTACGCCGTGAAGGACTGAAATCCTGCAGGGCCCGCAAGGTCCCCCTGCTCAAGAAAGCACATATACAGGCCCGTCTGAAGTTTGCCAATGAACATCTGAATGATTCAGAGGAGAACTGGGTGAAAGTGTTCTGGTCAGATGAGACCAAAATCGAGCTCTTTGGCATCAACTCAATTCGCCGTGTTTGGAGGAGGAGGAATGCTGCCTATGACCCCAAGAACACCATCCCCACCGTCAAACATGGAGGTGGAAACATTATGCTTTGGGGGTTTTTCTGCTAAGGGGACAGGACAACTTCACCGCATCAAAGGGACGATGGACGGGGCCATGTACCATCAAATCTTGGGTGAGAACCTCCTTCCCTCAGCCAGGGCATTGAAAATGGGTTATGGATGGGTATTCCAGCATGACAATGACCCAAAACACACGGCCAAGGCAACGAAGGAGTGGCTCAAGAAGAAGCACATGAAGGTCCTAGCCAGTCTCCATACCTTAATCCCATAGAAAATCTGTGGAGTGAGCTCTATTGGTTGCAAGAATTGTGTATAATAATTTTAATGGAAATCCAACGTTGTTTTGTGTATCAGTTCATAAACCATGTGTCATGGAATCAGTACATCGAAAATCTCTTCCCAACTATTTTGCAATGTTCCTTGCTTTTGTTGATATGATAGCAGCCTGTTTGTTTATCACTGATAAATTCCTAGCTAGCACGTTCTAATTCACACCATCTGTGCAGCTATCTACCATAAATCATAATCAACGCGATCCATGATGGTGTTATAGTCATGATGATTCTTTTTATGAACGGTAGCCTTAATGCTGATTACTGTAGAAGACCATCCAGACCACAAAAAAAATATTATAATAAAAGAAGATAGAATCTAATAGAATATTTTTTTTTATAGAATATTTTTCTCCATTCACACATACACACACACACACACACACACACACACACACACACACACACACACACACACACACACACACACACTGATTGGTTTCTTTGTACTTTACAGTGGCCGGGCTCCCTTAGATTGATTTATTCAGTAGCCAGCCCATCTAAGAGAGAGAGCCAGTCGGCTCCGTCTTGGACTGTTATTCCTGGAGTGAAATGAATGGCTAAATAAATTAATAACTAAACAAGAGTGATGATGTGGAATAAATGCGGTCGGGGACAGAGGAGAATCAATTGATTAAGCGGGGGGGATTTGGTGCAATAAACCGCACTGGTGTCTGGCCTGCCTGCATTGTTGTAAGGTCAAATTGCTTTATAGCGAACAGCGGGTATAAAAGGCTGAGGGTCAACAATTAATAATCGCCATTATTAGATGATTCGGCGGATGATGATTAACTATTTTTCATCGATTTGGTCCGGCCCATATTTCTGAGTTTTGAAACGGGAACAATGGTGAGAATGTATTCACACACTCAGACATACATGTGTAAATACAGTGAATACAGCAAATGTAAAATATAATATATATTTTGATTTGTTTAACACTTTTTTGGTTACTACATGATTCCATATGTGTTATTTCATAGTTTTGATGTCTTCACTATTATTCTACAATGTAGAAAATAGTAAAAATAAAGAAAAACCCTTGAATGAGTAGGTGTGTCCAAACTTTTGACTGGTACTGTACATGTGGTAGCTTAGTGGGTAAGAGCGTTGTGCCAGTAACCGAAAGGTTGCTGGTTCTAATCCACGAGCCGACTAGGTGAAAAATCTGTCGATGTGCCCTTGAGCAAGGCACTTAACCCTAATTGCGCCTGTAAGTCGCTCTGGATAAGAGTGTCTGCTAAATGACTAATGTGTAAATAGAGCAAATGTCTCTGAGGGGAATTCATGTCCAGTCAACGCATTCATCAACGCATTAAGTATCACAGAAAGAGTGGTTATTTGTGTCTTATAGAGTTCAGGGTTATGCCCCAAATGGCTCCCTATTTAGTGCACTACCTTTGACCAGAGCTCAATGGGCCCTGGTCAAAAGTAATGGACTACAAAGGGAACATGGTGCTGTTTGAGACGCAGACATTGAGTCATTATGGTCTACTGTGGGTGTGCCTTTACCCATAACAGACTGTAAATAAACTAGAAGCAATAAACTCAAACTCTATATCTATAATTGCCCAATTACTTTGCTAGCGCACACAGGACGTAGTCTATACAGTATGTGTACAGACAAAAACACACATAAACTTCAAGTCACTGAATGTGTATTGGCTGATCCACCTCTAACAATGAGAGCCAATCAGAACATTTTCTTTAGTGTCTCTTGGAGCCCTATTCCCTATACAGCATAAAACTTTTGACCAGGACCCATAGGGAATATGGTGTCATTTGGGATGCAGAACATTGACATTCTAAATAGTAGGTATGCGAAAAAAATTAGTTTTATAGTATGTGAAATTCCGTATGCTTTAAATGCCAGGATGTCATAATAATTTAGGGTTTCTATCTAGTAGAATTCGCTGCACACTATTAAGGAAGACCCACGTGTCTGACAATCAAAATGAAAAAATGTCTGGAATCAACGCAATTGCTCATTAGATGACACATTCTCAGTAGGATGGGCCTAGTATACTGATATTTACCTTTACTTTTTTAGCAGACGCTCTTATCCAGAATGACTTACAGGCGCAATTAGGGTTAAGTGTCTTGCTCAAGGGCACCGACAGATTTTTCACCTAGACGGATTGGGGATTTGAACCAGCAACGGTCTTAACCGCTTGGCTACCTGCCACCCCATATGATATTATATTTGTTGCTTACTGCATTCGTTTTTACTAAACAGTACATTCTAAATAGTATGTAGTATGATTAGTACACAGTATGCAGTTTAAGTATGAGTGTAAGTCGCTCTGGATAAGAGCGTCTGCTAAATGACTAAAATGTAAATGTAAAAATGTAAGTAAGTAGTAGGCAAGACAGATTTCGGACACGGCCATTGTCTTTAGTGTCTCTTGGAGTCCTGTGCTGTTGGTAATGGGGAGTTGGAGATGTTTCTCTTGGAGTCCTGTGCTGTTGGTAATGGGGAGTTGGAGATGTTTCTCTTGGAGTCCTGTGCTGTTGGTAATGGGGAGTTGGAGATGTTTCACTTGGAGTCCTGTGCTGTTGGTAATGGGGAGTTGGAGATGTTTCTCTTGGAGTCCTGTGCTGTTGGTAATGGGGAGTTGGAGATGTTTCTCTTGGAGCCCAGTGCTGTTGGTAATGGGGAGTTTGAGATGTTTCTCTTGGAGCCCAGTGCTGTTGGTAATGGGGAGTTGGAGATGTTTCTCTTGGAGCCCTGTGCTGTTGGTAATGGGGAGTTGGAGATGTTTCTCTTGGAGCCCAGTGCTGTTGGTAATGGGGAGTTGGAGATGTTTCTCTTGGAGTCCTGTGCTGTTGGTAATGGGGAGTTGGAGATGTTTCTCTTGGAGTCCTGTGCTGTTGGTAATGGGGAGTTGGAGATGTTTCTCTTGGAGCCCAGTGCTGTTGGTAATGGGGAGTTTGAGATGTTTCTCTTGGAGCCCAGTGCTGTTGGTAATGGGGAGTTGGAGATGTTTCTCTTGGAGCCCTGTGCTGTTGGTAATGGGGAGTTGGAGATGTTTCTCTTGGAGCCCAGTGCTGTTGGTAATGGGGAGTTGGAGATGTTTCTCTTGGAGTCCTGTGCTGTTGGTAATGGGGAGTTGGAGATGTTTCTCTTGGAGCCCAGTGCTGTTGGTAATGGGGAGTTGGAGATGTTTCTCTTGGAGCCCAGTGCTGTTGGTAATGGGGAGTTGGAGATGTTTCTCTTGGAGCCCAGTGCTGTTGGTAATGGGGAGTTGGAGATGTTTCTCTTGGAGCCCTGTGCTGTTGGTAATGGGGAGTTGGAGATGTTTCTCTTGGAGCCCAGTGCTGTTGGTAATGGGGAGTTGGAGATGTGTGCTCACTACTGCCTGTCTATCCATCCACATTAAAACACGGCTAGCTCCGATCGATATCCAGGACTTAATGGAGGATTAGGGAATGTTTCTACCCATTTTTTACACTGCGTTGTTACAGGTCTGTGTACACACACACACCACCCTTCCTGCATGTATTATTTTGTTCCCCCTGCGAGGCAGACTCACTCGGATATAAACTGGAAGAATGGCAGAAGATAGATCATCGATTGCCAGGGCAGAAGCCAGTGTCTGCAATTACTGCACTCTACTGCTTGGCCAATGGAAAGTATTCCTCAACTTATGGGAAACTTTGTTGGTGGGTTGGTTTCCTTAACTTGCTTAACGATGAGCAAACAGTCCCAAGTAGCTGGTATGTTTTAGTTTCTTAATGATGAGCGGAAAAAAAATCCCAATACATATTTGTTGTGAAGGTTAGGCAGCCGATGCCTATTGTATTACATCTACAGTAATATAACTATGATGATCGATATCTGGTTGTGTATCCATGGGTATCTGGACCATCTGTTTTGAACACCATTCCAAACAAAAACGACCGGATGGATGGACGAATTTATTCATTGATCTGTTCATTGACCCTTGTGGAAAAGTGCTCTCTGGTGGTTGACTCAGTAAACAAAGAGTAGGACCACGACCCCTCATCTGTTGCTCTGTCAGTTTCTTCCTCCCAAATGGCACCCTAATTCCTATATAGTGCACTACTTTCAACAGGGCCTATGGGCCAGACATGATCCACATTAACAAATAGAAACCTGGGTTGGTTGGGGAGCAGGTGGTTTGTTGTGCTGGAGGCAGCAGCAGGATATACAGGCAACAGTAGTATACAGCAGGCCTCTGATGCTTCAGTGAGTCCAGGAGAGTGAGTGTGTGTGTGTGTGTGTGTGTGTGTGTGTGTGTGTGTGTGTGTGTGTGTGTGTGTGTGTGTGTGTGTGTGTCCATGCTGCTCCAGGGGAGAGGAAGGAGCCCAGAGGATTAGACAGTCATTAGCCAGCAGCTGTTAGACACTGGCTACATCCCAAATGGCTCCCTATTTCCTATGTAGTGCATTACTTTTGACCAGGACCTATAGGGCTCTGGTCAAAAGTTGTGCACTATATATAGAGAATAGGGTACCATTTGGGAATTAGTCACTGTAGACCATCACACACACTGCTCCTCCTGTCTGGTGCTCCCTCCTGCTCACAGTGACTTGCCTCTGCCCTCAACACACACACACACACACACACACACACACACGCACGCACACACACACAGTCTTGTACAACTAACCTTGTGGGGACACACAATTCAGTCCCATTCAAAACCCTAAACCTAACCTGTACCCTAACCCGTACCCTTACCCTAACCCTAACCTTAACCCTAACCCTAACCCTAACCTTAACCCTAACCTTAACCCGAATACCTGACCTTAACCCTAACCCTAAACCTAACCCTAGCTCCTAACCCTAACCCTAAACCTAATTGGAAATAGCATTTGACCTTCTGGGGACCAACAAAATGTCCCCAGTTGGTCAAATGTTTGTTTGTTTACTATTCTTGTGGGAACTTCTGGTCCCAACAAGTATAGTTAAACACGTCCACACACACACACACACACACACACACTTTTTTACAAAAATGCTTCCTTACCTCACTGCTCTCTCTCTCTCTCGCTCTCGCTCTCGCTCTCGCTCTCTTTCTTTTTGTATTCTACACTGAACAAAAATATAGGAGAACCCTTTTTGGTTCCAGGTAGAAGCCTTTTGGGTTCCATGTAGAACCCTCTGTGGAAAGGGTTATACCTGGAACCAAAAAGGGTTCTTCAAAGGGTTCTCCTATTGAGACAGCCGAATAACCGAATAATCTAGATAGTACCTTTTTTTTTCTATGAGTGTTGTATTCAAAGGTGAAATAGAAGTTTGCGTTGTAATCTTGAAATTGATACATTATAAGATCTGCAAATTCAATGTAATGCCTGTGCTGTGATCTGAAGCATATCCTCCACAGTGTATCTTTACAATATTACAGAAAAACAAAACAAATATTCAAGCTGAGTGCTCTCAGTGATTACTAGTATTCTCTTCACCTACAAGTGTAATATCTTCTTAAAGATCAATCAACCAATCATCAATCATGGTGCAATGCCAGACACACATCCCACCATGAGCCCTTTGAAGATTAAAGGAACAATTAAATTAAGATGAATTAACCCCACCGATAATCATCAAACGGTGATTAGCATGAGACCACAACAAATAACTCAAGGACAACATCCTCCCCTAGTAACGCCAAATTACCCCAACAACAGTAAGTGAGCCAAATGGCACCCTATGGGCTCTGGTCAAAAGCAATGCGCTACATTACAAAACAGGGTGCCATTTGGGACCACCAGCTAACCTCCAGCTCACATGTAAAGTATGGAAGTATAGCACAAAGTGAAGCCCTAAGTAGGTGAGAGCACCATGAAAGGTCAAAGAGGATAATGTGATGGATTTGGCTTGGTGGGCTCCATGGGTGGGTGGGTGTCTGTGTCTGTGTGTGGCCCCACTCTGCCTGCCTAGCCCTGTCTCCCGTGGCGTGGTGATGGATGGAAGAGCCTCTCACCTGTAATAAGGCCATGCAACGCTGAGTTTGTGTGTGTGTGTGTGTGTGTGTGTGCGGCATCCTCCAGGCAAGACATCTTCCCCACTTATGGTGCACTACTCCTATGGGCCCTGGACAAAAGTATGGCACTATAAGGAATAGGGTGTCACACCTACTCCTGCTCCCTCCCTCCGGCGCTCGACGTCACCGGTCTACTAACCACCGGTCCTGGCAACCCACATTGTACACACCTGGCAACCCTCATTGCGCACACCTGGCAACCCACATTGCGCACACCTGGCAACCCACATTGCGCACACCTGGCAACTCACATTGCGCACACCTGGCAACCCACATTGCGCACACCTGGCAACCCACATTGCGCACACCTGGCAACCATCATTGCGCACACCTGCTCATCATTTTGTCCTTGAGCCCTCAGTTGTCTTAAGTCACTAGGTGTTATTGTTTTCTCTCACGTCATTTACGCTCCTCATGTTTGTTCATTTGCATCAGTTCTTCATTAAAATTACCTTCTGCACCTGTTTCCTGACTCCCGGCGTATACGTTACAGAATAACACCTCAACAATAAGGAAGCAGCAGAAGATTCAACCGTCTTCCAGACGGTTAACGAACAAGGTCATCTACTCCATCAACACCACGACCAGCTGGCGAAACTGGGTACGGCCATGGAGGAGGTCCTCCGCGTATTCCACCGCCTCGACACCTCCAGCGAGGCTCTCCATACCCCTATCAGAGGGCCTCCTACCACTGGTCGTCACAGTGAGCCAGTCCCCCAGCCTACCCAGCCGTCAGCCCAGGTCAGCGATGCCCGACTATCCCTTCCAGAGAAACATGACGGCACTCCATCAAAATGACGTAGCTTCCTACTCCAGTGCTCCCTCTATTTCACATATCAGACGGGAGCCCCCACCACCGAGAGGTCCAAGGTTGCCACGGTCATTTCCCTGCTGATTGGACGGGCGTTGGAGTGGGCTACGGCCGTCTGGGAGAGAGGAGAGGAGGAGCTGGGGTCCTATGAGAGGTTCATGGCTCTGTTCAGGGCGGTCTTCCACCATCCACCAGAGGGCAGAGAGGGAGGTGAACGACTTCTCCAGCTCCGGCAGGGTGGCCAGACCGCTGCGGAGTTCGCCCTCACCTTTCGGACTGTGGCAGCTTCCAGCGGATGGAATGAGCCAGCACTCCACACTCTATTCCGCAGTGGACTGCGCAAGAAGGTCCAGACGGAGTTGGCATGTCAGGGTGACAATATTTCCTTGGACGCTCTCATCTTGATGGCCATCCGTCTGGATAACCTTCTGCGGGAACGCCGGTGTTCACCTCGCCACTCACCTCCCTCCTTTGGCTGTCCTGAGGCAGAGCCTGAACCCATGGAGGTAGGGGCCACACACCTCTCCGCGGCAGAGCGGCATCAACGGAGACAGCTGGGGCTCTGTCCCTATTGCGGCCAGGAGGGGCACCAGCTTCAGTGGGTCCACTAGAGCAGAGGGGCGGCCCTGTGACCTTCCATCTCCCAGGGTAGGCGTGAGTATCCCATTTTCATTGTTTTCCGCCAAACCCTTTACGGTTCCTATTTCACTGGCTGGCTGTCCCTCATGTGTTGTCTCTACAGCTCTAGTGGACTCCGGTGCCGCTGGAAACTTAATCGACCAGGCCCTCGCCTCCTCCCTGAACTTAATCTCATACCTGCTCTCGTATCCTTTCCCTATTCAAGCTCTGGACACACGACCATTGGGGTCTGGCACAGTTCCGCACATCATCGCACCACTCACCCTCACCGTGGGACCCATGCACCAGGAAAGCCTTTGCTTCTTCATTACCTCCGCACCTGTACACAAGGTAATCCTCGGCCTCCCATGGCTCCAACATCACAATCCCACCATCACATGGTTGAGTATGAAAATTACCGCCTGAGACCAGGATGCCGGAGGACCTGCTTTCCTGTACCCTGTGGTTCCACGCCGGTTGAAGGCCCTGTGAATGCCCACCAGCCTATCAATCGGTCCTGCCTTATCATTGGCCCTGTATGTTGGGACGTAGATGTGGACATCCGCCAGGCTCTGGAGCGAGAACCCGCTACTGCCACCTGCCCTCCGGAGCGCATCTACGTTCCCACCGGGGTGAGAGATCGACTGTTAACCTCGGCACACACATCCCTTGCCGCTGGACACCCAGGTATCACCCGCACCATCCAATCCCTCTCTGAAAAGTACTGGTGGCCCACCTTGGTGCAGGACGTCACCCACTATGTCAACTCATGCTCCATATGTACTCAATCTAAATCTCCCCATCCCCCAGGACACCCTGCCGCCTCCCCAGGACATCGAGGGGACTCCTGCCTATGCTGTTAGGTCCCTCTTGGACTCTCGATGTCGTGGGGGTCTGCTCCAGTACCTAGTGGACTGGGAGGGGGACGGTCCTGAGGAGCGCTCTTGGGTCCCGGTAGTGGACATCCTTTCTTCAGGCAATATAATAATAATAATATGCCATTTAGCAGACGCTTTTATCCAAAGCGACTCAATATGTGTTATTGTTTTCTCTCACGTTATGTATGCTCCTCATGTTTGTTCATTTGCATCCGTTCTTCATAAAAATCACCTTCTGCACCTGTTTCCTGACTCCCGGCATATACGTTACATATGGTGACATTTTGGATACAGCCATAGTATAGTATTGTAGTGTGCTGGTCAAAAGTAGTGGGATTTGAGATTTAGACAGTAGTATAATAACATGGACTGGTTCACAGAGTAAGAGGCTGAAGCTACAAAATAAAACAATGAGTCAGACAGTCTTATCATGAAGACACAGAACCCCATGATGGATCACAGAACCCCATGATGGATCACAGCTAGGCTGGCTGCTCTGTACTTGGTGTGTTTGTTAATGTTGTTCTCCACCACATCTATGGCCCCGTACACACAGGTTGTACAACTGACCAACAACGCATTTGACACAATGGCTGTGGTACAATTTATATGTTTGTTATACAACGGAGAGTTTGTCTCCACAAGAATGTCTACGCAACCATTGTGTGAGGTCTCCACCATGCCTGTGTAATTAGTTTTGCTCAGAAAACCTCTCCGTTGTATCACAACCTTTGTGCCAAATGCGTTGCACTTCAGTTGTATAACTTGAGTGTGTGCGGGGCCTCACTAACAAACTATTTATCAACTAGCAAATTAGATTTTCCATGCTACTCTAATATGGAGCCCAACAGGAGCTGAACTAACAGACTTCCTCAAAGACAGTTAGACTTCACATGACCTTCACCACATACATGTCGGTAGTCTGGACTTCTGTTCTCTCTTCGGGTGGGTGTTTGTGTGCATGTGCGTGTGTGTACATGCATGCTTGTGTGTTGCGCCTGTTTGCTTGTGTGTGTGTGTGTGTGTGTGTGTGTGTGCATGCACATGTGTGTGTGTGTACGTGCATGTGTGTTTGCGTGTGTGTGTGTATGTGCGTGTGTGTGTATATGTGTGTGTGTGTGTGTGTATGTGTGTGCAGCCCACCCCAGCACCTAGGCATCTCTATCTCTCCATGCCGTTTCCCACCACCTGCATGTAGGGGCTTATGTTTCACACTGTGACTACACTCTTTCATCCAGTCCCCCTAGTGTTTAGTGTCCTCCCATACAGCGTGGCTCACTGCCAACATGCCAGTGCACCTGGTTGGCCGACACAGCACCGGCATTTATCCGGGCCAAGGCAAGATTCCACGGTGTACGTAATCAAAGTCGACGAGCGGACAAAAGAGCGTGTGTCAGGTTGCCAGATATGCCATTGAGTCTGTGACTCTGTGGCTGCATCCCAAATGGCACCCTAGTCCCTATGTAGTGCACTACTTTTGACCAGGGCCCTATGGGGACACTGACTGTGTCTATAGCAGGAGACAGATCTGTAGGAGGTGAGTCTCAGATTCTTACCTGAGATCAAGCAAACCTGAATAACTGTTGACGGGCGGTAGATAGCCTAGCGGTAAAGCGTGTTGAGCCAGTAACCCAAACGTCGCTGGTTCGAATCCCCGAGCCAACTAGGAGAGAAGTCTGTCGATGTGTCCTTGAAGAAGGCGCTTAACCCTAATTGCTCTGGGTAAGAGTGTCTGCTAAAACGTAAATTGACGCTTGGTTTCATTTTCTGTTTCTCACAACTCACGGAGAGAGGGGAGCTGGGGGCTTCAGCGTCATCACTGCAGAAGGAGCATCTGGTATTATATGACACTCGGCATCATACAGCGGCACTTCAAACACGGAGGGAGCACTGAAGCCGTGGGGTGTCCAGCTTATGAATGCCTTTTTAATTACTCAGAATCCCCTGCTGGGGCGCCAAGTTCACAGAAGTTCAATCCCGAGCCCGTTTGATGTTCCCATCGCTGCCTGCCTGTGAGAGATTCCCTCTGTGTGCCGTGCTGTGTCCCCCCATCTACTGGTTTCCTACTGCAGGCACTGAGGCACATTGAGATGTCAGGGAAACTCAGTTATCAGACTATCGTTTTTGGCAGCACCCTACCCACTTTCAGACCTAATGTTGTGGCGGTAGGCCCTATGATAGGTATAAATATTGATCAGAAGGAATGTGGCTGGTTAGATATCAGCATGAGCTCATTAAAGTTTGGAATGAGAATTTTAATCCCAGCCAGCTACTAGCTATAATCATCATGCTTGTTAGTGTTACCAAGTTAAAGCTGAAGTCAGTGTAATGGTGTGAAATTGGTCGAATGGGATTAGAACATGAAATGAACCCTTTACATTTCAAAAATAGTTACCAGCTATATACCAGCTTACATTTAAAGAACTGAGGCGAAAACCTTACATGATAACGCTCGCTGTAATGATTTATCAACGTCTCAAAGTACTCAAAACTTAGAAGGATGTTATAGTACACCACTTCACAGATAGACAGAAGCAGCAGTAACAGCAGTACACATACAGTACATTTTTTACATTTTAGTTATTTAGCAGACACTCTTATGCAGAGCGACTTACAGTTAGTGAGTGCAT